>NC_066343.1:5867129-5927239 GCF_022539315.1 Serinus canaria | reverse complement strand
TTCCCAGCTCCCTCACCCCCTGCTGGGGCTCCATTCCCTTCCCAGCTCCGTTCCCTGCCCCGGCCCCGCAGCGGCCCCTCCATTCCCCGTGTGAGGGCCCGGAGGTGCCGCAGCCCTCGAGGTGTGGCCTCAGCAGGGCCAGCACAGGGCCGGGCCCTGCCCCGCTCCTGCTGCCACACCAGGCCCGGAAGGCTGCCTCCATCGCGGGCCTGCCCACCCCCGGCAGCCCCCGATCCCCATCCCGCCACACCTCCGACTGAAAGTTCATCTTCACGAACACCCGGCCGTGGTCCGTGTCGAAGCTCCGGCCCTGGCTGATGCAGCCGCTCCCTACGTGCCCGGTCGACCGCAACACGGCTGTGCCCAGCGCTTCCTTCAGCGCGTCCTCTACGGCCGCGACAGCCATGGCAGGGACGGGGCGGAACTGGGCGGGCAAGGGAGGGAAGGGACGGACCGAGAAGGGGCGGGACGGGGCGGGTCGGAATTGGCAGAGGGCGGGCGGCCGCGGCTGAGGCGGGCGGGCGGCCGCGGCTGAAGGTGGGGGGGGCGGCCGCGGCTGAGGCGGCTACCGTCAAAAGATTCTCTCGTTCCTCGTATGCCGTTTCTCCCGTCTATTCAGTTTATTTCTTCTCTTAATCACCGAACAATTCCAAAATTGTTCCACCGATTACAAAATCACGTAATATGCTGAGTTGGAAGGGAGCCACAAGGACCATCAAGTCCAACTAGTGGCTCTGCACATGACTTCCCCACTATCCCATGTACCTGAGAGCATTGCCCTACAATATTTTTCTTAAAATCTGCACAGTAAAGACACCGGATCTCCAGGATCTACTATTCAATTTATTATATAAAACCTTGAAGAAAGGAAAAGAAAAAAAAAAACCAGCTTCAAATATGATAATAAACAACAACATAAGTAGTTACAATTTACAAAGTTACAAACTTTAATACAAAAGTTTGATGCTAGCTTACATTATCTTCAATAAATAAACAAGATTAAGTAATTACAGACGTAGCCTTACAGGCATTTACCTAAAGTTTTAAATAAATAAGGTTCACTTCATAGACGTGTCCTGGCTGAAGCAGACAATGGGTGCCAGGACTCTGCTCGCTGTTGCCAAATTTCTGTATTGGTCTCTTAATTTAAGACACATTGTTGTGCAGAATGGCATCCATTCTTCACAGTAGTCAGGGCTACACTAAGAATGAAGGATAAAAAGAGGATTAAGGCAAGTAAACGTTTCTGCGGAGTTTGGAATCTCATGTTCTTCCGTTTAAAGCAGCACCAAAGACAGCTCAGATGGGTGGAGTCTGGGGGCTGAACAAATCCTTTGGCTACGTTTTTGTGAAAAATGCGTATTTTATGATTGGCTTTTTTGCAAATATTAAAATGAATGTGTGTTGGAAAGTAATGTTGTATTAATTCTTTTAAGTAGTCTCTTAAATATGGTTTTAGGTTGTAACAAAATGTTAAAATAGAAACTATGCTATGTAGAATACTTTTTTTCCAAAGAAGGGACTTGCACCGAGATAGCAGCCACGGAACACCTAAATCTTTCAGAGAAAGAGAATTTATTGCTCCATTGTCAGAAGAAACTAAATTCTTCCAACCTCGCTCATCTAAGATGAAGCCATTAGAATTAAGAGGAAGAAGCTGACGATGACCAGACAGAATCCTGTGTTTGAATGGAATTTATGCATCATGTATGAGATGTATGAATATGCAACAGGTTATTATTTTTAAGGGTTAATCCTCTCTTATAGGGGGTCCTTTTTCGGGCTTATGCTGCCCAGAAAATGGTACCTGGACTGTCCATAACTCTTTGTTTCTATTGTCTAATATTGTCCTAATTTAAATTGTCCAAATTATTGTTACTCTAATTGTATTACTATTTTTATAACCATTTTATTACTATTAAACTTTTAAAATTTTAAAAGCAAATGATCGCCATTTTTCACATTTTGCAAAAATCAGTGTCAGCACACCTCGAGTCTGAGCATCAGTGGGAATCCCTCATGGTTTGTCTTTGTCTCCTGGCACAGCGCCAGGGAATTACAAATACATTAGCAATCTAGCCAAAAATAAACATACGGCCGACATGCCTCAACGTTCATAAGGACCTGAAGAATTCTCATACTGAAGTTGTGGCATATGTGTGCCGAAATCACAGAAGTTAGCACGGTATCAGGGCGTGTCCAGGTGGCCACTGTGACCTCACAGCTGACGGCGGCTCTGTCCCCACAAGGGCTGCCCTGGGAGCTTTGTGACCTCACGGCTGATGCCGCTGTCCCGCTGCCCCGCTCCGCTATAAAAGCGGGCGCGCCGCCCCCGCCCCGCGGCAGCATGGCCCGCTACCGCCGGCGCTCCCGCAGGAGCCGCAGCCGCAGCCGCAGCCGCAGCCGCAGCCGGCGCCGCCGCTCCCGCCGCCGGGGCGTGCGCAGGAGGCGCCGGGCCTCCCGCCGCTCCCGGTACCGCCGGAGCCGCCGCTCCAGCCGCAGACGCCGCAGACGCCGCTGAGCCCAGCGCGGGGCTCGGCCTCGCTCGGCCCGAGGAGCGCGCAGAACGCGGCTGTGGCGCGGGGCTGCGGATGCCAATAAAGGCCAGCAATGTGTACGAGGGTGTGCGAGTCCCTGGCTGTGCCTGGCTGCCCCTGCGTGTCACACCCTAGCTGTCCTTTCATGTCCATGGGTGCCCGTGTGTGTCCCTGGCTGGCCCTGTGTGTCCGTGGGTGACCATGCACGTCCCCAAGTGAAAGCTTGCCCCGAGTCCCTGTCTATGTCAAACCCAAACGTTAACCCAAAATTACCAATCCCACCACTTAGTCATGTGCATGGTGACACCACCACAGCCCTGGGCACTCTGTTCCAATGTTTGACCACGTTTCTTGGTGAAGAAGCCATTCCAAACAGCCAACTGAACCCTCCCCAGTGCATCTCTCAGCACTTTTCTCTTATCAAATCCAAACGTTAACCCAACGCTGCCAATCCCACCACTAAGCCACATCCCAGGTGCCAGATTTACACCCTCTGCCGCAAACAGCCCCTGGAGAGCTCTGCGCCACAACGAGCCACTCACAAAGGGATCACAGAAAAGTCACTGGGAAATAAAAAGACACTTCAGGGGTTTGTGATGATTGCAGGGGGATCAGGAGCCCAGGTGCTAACTTCCTCAATTCTTCCCAAAGCACTAAATTATAGCAATAAGAATGGGCAGATCCATCAGGTCAGCGCCTGGCTCTGAGCTTGGTGTCAATGGAAAAATGTGAGGTTTGTTCACCACAGAATGATCCACTCGACACCTGAGCCTCTGACACCTGATGGGAGGCACCTTTGTCCCTGAGGAAAAAGAGTTCCAGCACAGGAGCCAGCGGGGCTCATTGACAGAGATTTAAACTGGCTTGGATGGGGGAAGAAAGAGTCAAAACCTGGCTCGCTAGTTATAAGACATGGCATGGTGTGCCAAAATTGAACAAACAAGCAGGAATGGATCCCTCCATCTGCTTCAGGAGATGTTGGCTACAATGTGCCACACCTGGAATGTTTCTACATCCACAACCAGAGAGGCTCGAGGCTTTGGCCCAGTCCCAGAGATTTGACATCCTCGGCAGGAGTGACAGCCAAAGCTGCTGGGATGAGTCCTGTGAATACAGAACCCTGGTGGACATTCCCAGGCTCCTCAGGAGGGATGGGCAGGGCAGGGGAGGCACAGCGCAGGATCTCTATAGAACAGCAGGGTTACAGTGGCTGGAGCTCCCAGCTGGCAGTGGAGCAGCTCAGGGCCTCTGGGCAAGAACCAAGGAACAAAGAGATGATGTGGATGTCACCATGGGAGTCCCCTCCCCAAAGGACAGAGAACTCAGCTGGCCAGGTGAGGCCAGTGACGGGCCACGAGGGTGACTGAGGGCTTGAGCCACCTCTTGGACAAGCTGGACAATCCCAAGAGGTGCCCCAGCCTTTGCTGACCCTGTGGTTCTGTGGATCTGCACCTCAGCTGCATCTCACACAGGACAGGGCACAGAGATGCTTCTGAGAAAAACCACAACACAAAGAAAAACACCAAATGTGAGAACTGAACTGGCAAATATCCCTGCACTTGCATTATGCCATCATTTTGGTGTGTTTCAATGGGTTAATTTCTGTTCTGATAAGATCAAGATCTTATCAACTGAAAAAGGGAGGGAAAAATTGCAAAATCATCTCTTTAAGCCCAAAAAACCCCTAACCATTAAGGAAATATTTACTGCAGGCCAATTTTCTGAAGTGCCACAGGATCACTGCAGCTTGAAAGGTGTTTCTCTGAAAGGTCCTTTAGGGATCGGACTTACCACAATGAACATTCCTATTTTCAGAACCAATTATTCCCGCATTTAATTAGGAACACTTTTCATTGTTCTCTTACTCCATCTCAGACCTGTTGAGCATGTGCCAGCTGCTGAGGGATGTTGGCAGGAGCTGGGCAAGGTTTTCTCTTCATTGATTATTCTTGCCCTTCCCAGCAACCAGTGCCTGCAGCCTCTGCAGAAATGCTGCAAACTTCTCTCTGCAAACACCAACACCTACACAGAGCAAGAACTATGGAGGGACCAGCAGTAAAACAGCTGCAGGAAATTCCCATTTTTCCATGTGACTTCAGCTTTCTCCCCACAATCTAAACTGTGCCAGGCACTGAGGGACAAGTGCTCCTCCTCTCCCCAAAGCTCCCGTCTTTAGTCCAGCACAGCCACAACCTCTACCCCAGAACTCTGGCCATGCCCTGATTTAGAGCTTCCCTCAACACGAATTTGTTGCCACAGGGGATGACCTTGAGGCTGCATTTGTCTTTGAAGTCAGCCCTGCTTTGTGTGGTGGTATTGGGCAAGAACCTGTAGAGATCAGTGCCAGCAGAGCTTGTCCTTCATTTCTGTGTTTGCAGAGCTCCATTTGCCAGGGACTGCAGGAGCAGCAAGGCCAGCTTGGTTCAGCTATCAGACCCTTCTTTAGTATCCACTCTCAAAATACTCAGTAGTGGTGTGGTCATTCTGTAGCAGAAGCAGAAATAAAAGGTCCTTCTTCCAGTCTCTGTTGACTTGATTCCTGTTCTTGCAAAAAAGCACAGATGGCATGGGGTCACATCATAAAGATGATGGGAAATATCATAGGGTCATCCGTGGTGTCCTAAACACCAGTTGGAAACACACTGCAGACAATGGGAAAAAAAATGGCTCTGGATGTTGATAGTTCTGCACCATAAACATTTTAAAAAGTTTAACTTCAATTTGCATTTTTCTCCTTTTAGAGTAGTCTGCAAAGAAAATAGAATAGAGCTGGCCATTTCTTGCCATGCACAGCAATGACATCACTGCTAATTGAACAACTGGCACCCAGCAGTGTCACCTCCCTATTGAGCACCTTGTGGGTGATGGAACAACACAGGTAATGAAAGTGGCAGCCAGGGAAGGGATGAGGAGGCTGGAGCCCAGGAGCACCTGAGGATCCACAGGATGCCCAGGACTCTACTTTTGTAATCACAGGAACCTCACCTGCAGGGCCAGTTGCTCTAAAGCAGAACACTGAGCATTGCACAAACTGTGCTGCTCTCAGTGTCTCTGAGTACTCGGCACTGCTGGGTGCTCCTGAGTACCAGATCCATGTGGGATGTGCCATTCCAGCATCCTTCCCAGCTGCAGCACTGCATCTCCAGACAATACTCCTTTGCTTTCCTGTTTCTGGAGTGATCAAACACACGTTAGCTCCTGAAAGCTGAAGGCACCTGACAGATGAACTTCAGCACTACCAGGAGATCCCTGTGTAACAAATGGCTGCATTCCATTTCCACAAGCACCATTTCAGCATCTGTGTTTTACCTGCCCTATGTTAGACAGATGACAACAATAAATTACGCAATTTCCCTTTTTCTTTACTGGTAAAGGCTGCTGCTATTAGAGGAGAGTCAGCTAAAACAAGCTCTCTGTAATTCTGGATTTCAATCCGAGGGAATCGAAGTATCCCACGGCAGTGAGGATGCGGCGGAGCCCTTTGTGATGCCAGAGCATCGCAGAGGCGACGTCCCCGCTGAGGTCACGGCGGGGCTGCCCCGCTCCGCTATAAAAGCGGGCGCGCCGCCCCCGGCCCCGCGGCAGCATGGCCCGCTACCGCCGGCGCTCCCGCAGGAGCCGCAGCCGCAGCCGCAGCCGCAGCCGCAGCCGGCGCCGCCGCTCCCGCCGCCGGGGCGTGCGCAGGAGGAGTCGGGCTTCCCGCCGCTCCCGGTACCAGCCGGAGCCGCCGCTCCAGCCGCAGACGCCGCAGACGCCGCTGAGCCCAGCGCGGGGCTCGGCCTCGCTCGGCCCGAGGAGCGCGCAGAGCGCGGCTGTGGCTCGGGGCTGCGGATGCCAATAAAGGCCAGCAACGTGTACGAGGGTGTGCGAGTCCCTGGCTGTGCCTGCGTGCCCCGGCTGTGCCGTGTCCGTGCGCCGCAGCCCCGGTGTCCCCCCCGGAGGGCTCCGCTCCCAACGCGCCGCTCACAATCGGAGCTCGTGTCCCAGCAGAGCTCTGGCTCCCAGAGCCTTCCGAAGCTGTCCCTGGCCGGGCGGACAGGCACCCGATGTCACACATGGGTCCCCCTTGTGCAGAACTGCATGTCCCGTGCTGCTCCTGTTCCAAGCCTGCGGAGAGCATAATCGGGCTGGGGTTGGGGTGAGGGCAATGTCACTAAGTGGGAGCTTGACCTGAGCGCCTGTCAGTGAAAATCTCTCTTGAGGAAGTGATGGACACCTGAATCACCAAGTGAAGGGAACACAGAGTGAGCTCTGCAGAGAGCTCTCAGCTCACCAAATCCAAACATTAACGCAAAAAACTTCCAATCCCAACTCTAAGTCACTTCCCAAGTCCCAAATTTAGCCTTTCTTTAAATGTCCACAGGAATGGTGACACCCCCGCAGCCCTTGGCAGTCTGTTCCAATGTTTGACAACACTTCTTGTTGAAGAAGCCTTTTCAAATAGCCAACTAAACCTTCTCAGGTCTGTCTCTCAGCACTTTTCACTCATCCTTTCTCTTGTTCCCTGGCAGAAGTGCCTGATGCCAGGGCGGTCAGCAGGAATCACTGTCCCGTTCTGCACCCTCCTCTCGCCCCGCTCCCTGTGGCATGTGGTGGCATTCCCTTAGTAACACCCGGCCCTTCCCTCTCCTTATTTCATCTCTTCTCCCCCCAGATCCAGCCCAGGGATCCTCCCCTGCCGGCTGCCCCGGAGGTGCCGCTGTGGCCGCTCCCGGGCGGGGACGGGCCGAGCAGCAGCCGCGGCCGGAGCTGCCGCGGGCTCCGAGGCTGAGCGGGACGTCGGGGCCGGAGGCAGCGGAGAGCCCGTGCAGAGCCCGTGAGGCTGAGGAGCCCGGGCGGGGCTGCGGCGACCGTGGGAAAGCGGCGGCACCGAGGGGTCTGGCGGGGAGTTGAGGGGCACGGCGGGACTGAGGGGACTGAGCCATGGAGGGCTGGGGGGCCGCGGGGCTGAGGGCAGTGGCGGCGCTGGGGACGCTGAGGGTGGCGGTGGGACTGAGGAGGGTGGGGGAGAGAGCGATGAGAGCGCTGAGGGCAGCATGGAGAGTTGAGGGCAATGGTGGCTCTGAGGGCAGCATGGAGAGGTGAGGGCGATGGTGGCACTGAGGGCAGCATGGAGAGGTGAGGGTGATGGTGGCACTGAGGAGCTGAGGGCAGCATGGAGAGGTGAGGGTAATGGCAGCACTAAGGCCGATGGTGGCACCGCCTGTCTGAGGGCAGTGGCATCTCTGGGGACATGAAGGGCAATGATGCCACTGCGGATCTGAGGGCAGTGGTGGCACTGAGGCTGATGTCGGCTCGGGAGGGCACTGAGGGCACTGGGGGCTCTTTGCAACCTCTGCACCGAGGGAGCCAGCCCAACCTGCAGCCATCAGCCCGAGGTCAGCTGCTGTTGAAGGGTTGGCAGATTCTTTGAGGAGAAGCTTTCAGGGCTCCAGCCTGAAATGGCCTCCTTTCTGGAGGTAAGTCTGCTCGATGGCAGCGCTAGGGTCTGGACTTTCTTGCAGACTTGAGAACTAAAGTCTTCTTTCATTCATCTTTTAATGGAAAGTGGTGCTTTTTAGCCTACAGGAGCCCACATGCTCCTCAAAATGGCCAAGTTAAAGGCATCTGTCTGCAAACCACATCTGGAGTGGCAGCAGAGGGCTCCAAAAAGCAGCATGTTAAAATTTCATGTCTGAGCAGTTGGGTGGGCTGGGGTGAGGTTCACAGACACAAATGTGTGTTTTGCATTTGGGTTTGCAGCGCACTGTCCTGGCAGTGCCTGGAGTGACATCTGCCCTTGCTCAGCCGTGGTGGGAACAAGGACAGCACCTGGATTCCTGGTGGCTGATTACTTACAGCTCGTGGGTCAGAGTGTGAGGGCATGAACCCTCATTTGGTGTATTCTGGTTTTCTGAGTTCATATTTTGCCTAGGAGGTAATTTTTTGACAGCTTGTGCTTCTCGTTGGCAACTTTAATTAGCAGTTTAAAACACTTGTCATGTGAACCACCAGGGCAGTGTTCCCCTCGAGTTACACATCCCTTGGGAGTGGAGAAGAATAGTTACTGTGTGCCTGAAATGACTCCAAGAAAATACAGAGTGATCTTTAGTTAACTTGTTTTTGTTTCTCTTCTAAGGAGGATGTCAACGTTGCCTCTGAGTGTTCAGGAGAGCAGGCTGTGAACAGGGCTGCAGCTGAGGCAGCTGTGCCTGGCAACACAAGCAGTGGGAACAGTTCCCTGGATTCTGAGGAGCCTGGTAAGAGGAGAGCCCACATTCCTGGAGAGAGCTCTGAAAGGGCTGCTCTGAGCTGGGCACACAGAAAGGGAGATCAGGAGAGCTCAGTCCCTGTCTGCAGCCTCAGTGCCTCCTGTGCCTTTGGTTCAAATCCTGCACTGGCACCACTGACACCGTGTGGCAACAGAGCCATGAATGAACCTGACCTGTGGGAGTTGTGTCACCAGCCTGGCCTGTGGGAGCTGTGTCACCAACCCTGATGTCTCCATTGCCAGCTGAGGTCCATGGATCAATGTGCTGCATGGTGACATTGGTACAGAAGCAGCACTGAGCGGGGTGACTCTTGCAGCAACAGGAAAAACCCCACCAAAATTATGAAGCCAGTGCAAAAGTCCAAATTTCTTGCCTCAAATCGTTACTTAAATGTGGTACCAGTGTGCTGATCCCTTCCCTGAGACACAGGAGAAAAACAAGCAGCAGAACATCTGAGGCCAAACAATTCTCCAATCCAGTAACTAAAGGAAATGCCTGAAGGTCCCCAGCTTAGCAAGGCCTCCAAGGAAAGAGGGAGATCTTTGGGTCTGCATTTCAGATCAAAGCTGGTGCAGCCTGCAGCCTCGCTGGGAGCTCTTTCCCTCGCAGAGCTGGTGGCAGGGCTGGAGGAGCTGTGGCTCACTGCAGAGGGAGCTCCCCAGTGCCAGGGAATGGAGCTGGTTCACAACCCAGCTCGCAGCACCCTTCAGCTTCAGCCCTTTCAGTGAGGACTGAGGGCTCTGTCAGCACGGAGAAAGAGCAGGGCTGGGGCTCTTTGTGAAAGCTAGGACTGATTAAAGCTCTCGTGGGTGCCACTTGCACTGTGAGTGCTGTGACTTTATGGGGATACTTCAAAACTTACAGTCTGGAAAACTCTGGAAGGATTGCTGTTCTCTACAGAGCAACCTCCAAATTCCCAATGACAGCCTAGTCTGCCTTTCTGGCCATCTTTCACAATCTCCGGTAGAAGCACAGGTGCTGCCCCAGGGAAACGTGCCCGAGGGCCGCTGCTGGCTCGGTGTTCCCGGTGCTTCCCAGAGCTCCACCTGGTGTACCTCGCCAGGAGGGCTACCGTGCTCAGGAGAACTGCCCGAGCTCCCGGTCCCGGAGCTCTCCGTCACCCTGCGGGGTGACGATGGTGGCAGCTCTGCGGGGCCGCAGCTCCTCGTGCAGAGCCCCGAGTGTTGCTCCGAGCACCCCGAGGTCCCTGCAGACCCAAAGAGACTGAACAGACACCGCAAAGAGAACCTGCCAGGCGGCCTGGAAGTGTCCAGCCCTGCTTCCAGCCACTGCCAGCAGCACCTGGACTCAGCCCTGAGCAGAGACCTGCTGCCACCACCCTCGAGCCAGCTGAGTGGTGAGACCAGGGGGACATGGGGGGTTTGGGTGGTGCAGGGTTTGAAAATCCTGGGGTCCGTGTAGATGTGGGGTCAGTCACATGCAGGGACAGCTGGAACTTCTGTCACTTGTGTGCAGAGGGGAAAGGACCTGGCAGTGAGGCTTATGGCAGTGCTTTCCTGACAAAGAATTGTAAGGTAGGCTGGTTTTGAGGAGAAGAGAATGGGGAGGTGGGAGCTAAACAGACAAGTTCTTTTTTATTAAAACGCTCCAGAAGTTGTTTTCTTTCTAAGCCTGCTTGGGAGCATCTGGGATTTTATAGTCCCTGAGAGAAGTACAATTGCTGCCAAGGGAAATGTGCACACAGCTCATACTGACTCAGTCTCCCCTTTTTTTTGGCTTTCTTCAGACCCCTCCAGGACAAATGAAGCTGCTTCTGGATTGCTCCCAGGTAAGGAGGCTTCCCCAGCTCCTCCATCAAAAGCGGTCACCACTCCAAGAATTTAGAAGCTTTTTACTGAGGCCAAAGACCTGTCTGCATGCACAGCCCTGTCTTATATTTGGTTTTGTAATATTTGTTAAAATAACCTGAAAAAAAATTAAACTGATATTGATATTTACATATATTAGCAGTGTAATTGTAGCAATTTCCAATAAATTAAAGTTTTAATTGAAATGGGTGTTGATCTGTGTTACTCAAAGCAATTAACAGATGTAAACATTATGATGCTGAGGATTTTGGCAGTGAATGAAGGTGACTGGGGAAAAATATCCAGGAGATCCCTGAGTTCCAGTAAAGCTGGGCAATGAAACCAAGATTTTTGATGGCCAAACCCACTGCGTAAATCCTAAAATCCAGAACAAGTTGTCTGTGGGAGAGGTCAAAAGAGGAACAGCTCCAGGGCACTGCTGGCTGATGGATGTCTCTGAGTCACCCAGCTGTGGTTGTGTCAGGCATGTGCTGCTTACAGCAGATGCATTTGCAGGATGTATTTCGAAAACAAAAGAGCTGAGAAGCTGTGTGTGGCCATCATGACTAGGACCTGAAAAACCCATATTTTCACTGCTCTAAAATCCAGAGGCTTTATTGTGACACAGATTGTTAGAAAATGGCCTGTACATAGAATTTCCAAGGATTCTATCCTCTCCCCTTTCCCTTTCCCTCTCCTTTTCTCTCTTATTTTCACATTTTTTTACCATCTGACCCTTCAGAAGTGATTTACCACCCCTTCATTACTTCTGTCAGATGTTGGAAGGTGTTCTCTGTTCTCTGAGAGGCATCTCTACATCATCCCACCCTTGCAGGTGCTCTTGCTTGGTGGCAGAGGCTGTCACAGCACTGCCAGCAGCACCTGTGAAGTCACAGCTACAGAATTTGTGCTGGCCCAAGGCACTTTCCTTGGAGGGGAAATACCAGTAGGAGCTCCTAGGCTCTGCCTCCCCATGCTCCTGAATCCCTGGAATCCCTCTGGGCACAACTAGCAGAGGTTAGAGAAGCTGTTAGGATACTTGTCTTTGTTTTCCGCTGTCCAAACAAGAAAAAAAAAAATATTTTCCTCATGCTGGGACAGTTTGGAAGAGAATATCATTCCAGCAGAATGACATGAAGTATATGACTGATAATCTTATCTATGTGTGGCAAACATCTACAAAACATAACATTTTATTTATGGTAAGGCAATGAACTCTGCTCCTTAACAGTATGACTAATTCAGTAAATATATTCTGTAAAATTACATGGTTCTTATGGCTGGGAGGATGCTGTTACTTAGAACAGAGTTATCAGGTCTGAGCCATCCCTCACCTAAGGCTACAGCAGAGCATTTTCTGGTGAACACACTGTTTTCTGACAGTTTAGGAACTTAAATCCTCACCTCATTCTCACATCTGTTAATTACTTCTCCATTTTCAGAGGTTTCTGGAAAAAATACTACTTGTTTTGTCCCTTTAAAAATACAGTCTTATTTAAAAATAAATCAAAACACAATACAAACTATCCATAACAAACCAAAACAAAATAAAACCAAAAAATCAAACAAAAAAAATCTAAATAACCCTCAAACCACAGCACCCTCTGATTGAATGGCAGAATTACAAAAAAATTAGACATTAGAGTTATCCCCCATACATCTGGTCAAATAAAGGATCCCTGCTCTTTAATGCTACACTGGTGTAAAGGAGTTTTATTTTACTGATCTTCAGTAACAACCTGACTCAGACCAGATGAAATAAACCAGCTGATCATCTCGTGCCAATCTTGCCCGTACTGTATTGGTGTAAGCTTCTGCATTTATACAAATTTTCTTGCATGGAAAATTCACTGAGTTTTTCTTTGCTTAACTCCTGCCCTGAGCTCAGCACATACCACAGACATAACTCACACCCTTTTGGGCATTTTTAAAGAAGTATTTTTTCATGACAGACCTCTTGTTGCAAGGAGTCAAAAAGTACATTCAAAGGGTTGCAATTTGTCTCTAAACTTGCTACACTTCAGCTCCTTCAGCTCTTGGAATAACTCACAGCTCAGAGGGTGCATGGGGCTGCCTTGCCCAGGAGGCAGAGATGTCAAGCTGATGGCTGGAGACCTAAATGCAGAGAAACTCTGCCAGTACTGACTGCTCTCATAGGTATGAGGTGACAGGCATGGACAGCTTTCCTTTCCATTTTTCCATTTATCTGTAACCATGGCTGTCAGTGTTTCTGTGTTTGTATTAATGAGAAGGGTATGGAGCAGCTTTGTGGTGTAATGGAGGGTGATGCAGAGTCCGAGTTCAGCTGATTTCATTTTTTAGTCTGATGACATTTTTTCTGTCTTAAGTCTGACATCCAGGGACATGACTTAGACAGTACTCAGAACCCAGGATCTGTGACCTCCACAGTACCCAAGTTTCCCCTGTCAACCTGTTTGACTTGAACAGAGTAAGCAAAACTGTGAGTGCTTTTGGCTTCTTTCAGAGACAGAAAAAATCCTCAACTCAAACCTTGTTTGTTGAATACACCAGAAAATCTGACCTACTCAAAGAAGGAAGACTTTGGGAAACTTGGGATGTCAGAATGCAAATTTTCTGTTGATCATTCATTCACACACTTGATAAGCCAGACCAATAATACTCTTATTAATGTTTTAACACAGATGATTGAAATAAATCACTTGAAATTTTGGCTTCAATCTGCAACAGTGTTTCAAATATGAGAATATTAATTTGAGGGAGGAACAGAATGTTTTGATTTACATATAACTTAAAAAAAACTATATTTTGAAATAAATTTTACCAAGCAGCTGAACAAGAGAAGTATTAACATACACATCTGCAATAAGCTCTTTGTCTGTTACTCCATGAGTGAGCTCCTTGCCGTTCCAGGGTTGCAGTGTAATGTAAGAAAATAATCAGGTACTGCATCAGAGTTTGAAAGGTCAGGTTAGTCCATACAGGGTCTGCACCAAGACATCCAGGCTGTAGAGACAGAGGCTGCACAGGATGCAGCTCCCTGCCTCTGCCAGCCACCACCAATCCCAGTACAACTGTCCCAAATCCCTTCTTGCCTCGGGCTGTCGTCATCATTTGGAGTCATCAGCACTTCAGGCACCTCTTTTTCCCTGGCAAGAGCACTCTCAGCCTGAGGGCTGGCTGCTGGGAGCCCAGGCTGCTCTGTGCATCCCCCACTGGCTCTGCCCAGGAACATCTCCTCAGGTGACAGTCCCTGGTCTCTATTCATGGGGCTTCTGCTCTGCCCAGCTGGGAGAGGCCATCACCCCCAGGCAATCAGGCCAGTCCCTGCACAAGATATTGCTCTTTTTTGTTTTAAAGGCAGAGTTTGTTCTCTCTGCAGCCCCACTGCATTCAGGGCACAAGGGCACTTTGCACCAGCTTTTTGGGGGCTGGGTGACTGTTGTGCCTTGCTTGCCCAGTGAAATGGTTCCCCTTGGGGCTGGCCAGCTGGAGTGTTCAAACCCAGAAAAGAATCCTGTTTCCTATTTCTTTTGGCATCAGTTTTTTCACTGGCACAGTGAAAAGTCCGGGCATCTACCCTGGAACGAGAAGAAGGCATCTCACACAACATCCTGCATCCTTCTCCCTGCTAGGCGTCACCCGGGTGCGGGAGATGCTGGACCTGTGGCTGGGGGCGTCCATGGGGCCCCTGGGACCCCACTGGTGACATCAGCTCTGGGAAGCTCTGGTGTTACAATTAGCTTCCCCGGCCAGCTGTGATCTCACTCGTGATTTTGGTCCTTCCACACTCTGATGTTTGGAAGGACCAAAGGGCAAGTTGGGCTGGAACTGGTGACAGCAGCCTGCAAACCTCTGCCATCACAAGGGATGGCATGCTGGCCAGTTGTGACCTCACCGGTGATGTTGGCTCTTTGAAGCTCTGGCGTCACAAAGGCCAGCTGTGCTTTCACTGCTGCTGCCAGCTCTTCAAAGCTCCGGCACCCCGAGGGGCCCCACCGTGACCCGCGGTGCCCTCGGTGGCGACACCGGCTCTGCACCGATCGGCTGTAACCAGGGCTGCCCTGGGAGCATTGTGACCTCACGGCTGATGCCGCTGTCCCGCTGCTCCGCTCCGCTATAAAAGCGGGCGCGCCGCCCCCGGCCCCGCGGCAGCATGGCCCGCTACCGCCGGCGCTCCCGCAGGAGCCGCAGCCGCAGCCGCAGCCGCAGCCGCAGCCGGCGCCGCCGCTCCCGCCGCCGGGGCGTGCGCAGGAGGAGCCGAGCCTCCCGCCGCTCCCGGTACCGCCGGAGCCGCCGCTCCAGCCGCAGACGCCGCCGCCGCCGCTGAGCCCAGCGCGGGGCTCGGCCTCGCTCGGCCCGAGGAGCGCGCAGAGCGCGGCTGTGGCGCGGGGCTGCGGATGCCAATAAAGGCCAGCAATGTGTACGAGGGTGTGCGAGTCCCTGGCTGTGCCTGGCTGCCCCTGCGTGTCACACCCTGGCTGTCCGTGGGTGTCCGTTCCTAAGCGGGACCTTGCCCCCAGTCCCTGTCAGTGACAAATCTCTTTTGTGCAGGTGGCCGTTTCCTGAATTCCCAAGTGATGGGAACACGGAGTGAGGTCAACAGAAAGCTCTCAGGTCATCAAATCCAAACGGTAACTCAAAATTGCCAATCCGACTCCCAAGCCATGTCCCCAAGTGGCACATTTACATCCTCCACCACCCCACCCTGTGCGGCCTCGAGGGACCTGGGCAGCCCCGTAACCTGCCCCCAGAGAAATCCGCTCCACACGGAGCCACTCACAAATGGGCCACAGAAATGTCACCAGGAAATAAAAACACTTCAGGGCCTACAGGGTGAGGGCAGTTTCACTAAGTGGGAGCTTGCCCTGAGCCCCTGCCAGTGACAAATCGCTCTTTTGCAGGTGACGGGGCTCTGAATCCCCAAGTGAAGGGATCACAGAGTGAGGTCTGCAGAGAGCTCTCAGGTCACCAAATCCAAATGTTACCTCAAAACTACCAATGTCATCACTAAGTCATGTCCCAAGTGCCAAGTTTACCCCCTCTTTAAAAATCCCTCCAGGCATGGTGACACCACCATAGCCCTGGCAGTCTGTTCCAATGTTTGACAGCACTTCTTGGTGAGGAAGCCTTTCCGAACAGCCAACTAAATCTTCCCAGCTGCAACTCTCAGCAGTTACCTCTCATCCTTTTTCTTGTTCCCTGGCAGAAGAGCCTGGTGCCAGCTGGGTATAGCTGTGTCTGCTGTCCTGGGGAGTTCCATCCTTGGTGTGTGCTGTCCCCAGCACTTTGGGTCTCTGTTCTGGGCAGTCCATGGGAGTTGGAAATTTTGATAAGGACAGTAGAACCGAACAGCACAGCCTTGGACGAGTAGGCAAACAGAAGCCATGCCAAACACAAGCAGGACACCAGCTCAGCTCTGCAAGGCGGACAAGGCACCGATGATATTGTGCACACTCAAAAGTAGGGGTGAAGGAACACGTCAAGGAACAGCACCTAAAAAGGACACCAGATATTGAAGTCAGACCCCAAAGAACCATACAAGGACTTCTAATTAGGGGTGGGACCATGTCAAAGAAAGTTTAAGAAGTAGGGATAGCTGCTGGATGTGTAGTCAGTGTGTGAGATAAAATCTCTGTTCACCCAGCATTGGATTGGAGGAAGGATCCCCCGAGTGCCCAGTGCTGCAATAAAGAATGGCTGCTTTCTGCTACTCAAATTGTGTTAGAAAGTTTCTGTCTAGACAATTTCAGTGTCATTTTTGGCAGCTCCAGATGGGACGTTCTGCCTGATCTCCTGTGGATCTGAGGGGTCTCTGCATCTTCATGCCAGCACCAGGACTTTCCTGGAAAAGACCACAGACCCTCAAATTAGTCTGGGACACAGGTAAGAACCCATTCAACGATAAAGCATTCTTTTGGGAATCCTGCCCACATAAGACATGTGGATCTTCCAGCACAGTGGGTGGGTTATTTGGTATTCCAGAATTTGGTATTTGACTTGGTTTTATTGACTGATAATTGTTTTGTATTTGCATTTGCATTTGATTCTGTATTGTAACATTCTGTGTTTTTTATTTGGAGATGGGCAGTGAACAGTCTAAAGGGGGCACTCTGAAAAAATCCCCACCTGGTTACATTTTGCATGTTGGAGCAAGACTGGGGGCTTCTCTGGGGGAACAGTGACCACAAAATGGAACCTTGAATACATTGTTACAGTTGCTGGTGTTTTTAAGGTGGGAGCAGAAATGGAATGAGGGGATGTATGCTGGTATGTTTGTCACTCTGTGGAATCATCTGGAATGGCAGAAAGATTGTGGCTTGAATCCAGCACCCTCAGACCCGCTGGTGCTGCCTCCTGAAGAGGAGAACCAAGGAGAAGACACAAAACACTGTTCTACAAGCAGCACAGGACAAATTTGTTGTAACACCTCCCTAAAAGTAGGATGATTCAGATCTTAGGGTCAGTAACTGCAGGCTGGATAGATAACCAGGGTGCTGAGGCTGATCCTGTGAGGGAATTGGCACCAAAAGACACAGATTTAGCACATCTAGAAGAGAAGACAGAGAGGAGGATAAGGAGGATGCATCAAAGAGCAGATGAGAAAAAGGAGATACAGGGGATATATCGAGAAGGAGAGGAGAAGATAAAGGAGATAAGAAGTGTTGAGGAGCAGAGGAGAAGATAGAGAGAAGGGATGTCTCAAGGAGCAAAGAGTTTTAGGGAAAACTAGAACTAGAGCTAAGCAGAGATGTGGCAGGGTATGCAAGGTGGGTGCACCACCGGATTTCCCAGTAAAAGGAAATTTGAGTAATGGTTCTATGATACTTGTTTGTGCAACAGGGAATCACATACCTTGGCATTTTTTGAGCCTATTTATTTTAAATTAAGAAAACCATGGATTAATGACTCACCAGTTTTTGTATCTACCCAGCTTGTCAAAGCTGCTCCTTATTTATTACAAATTTTAAAATGGTAAAATACAAGTGATTATTCCAGATTCTAATTATATGGAAGTCTTTATTTTTGCTCTACAGTTAGTAAAATGAGGCATGATCCATGTGCCAGTATCATCTGGGGATAAAGTAATTCTGATAGTCTAGGCTGTAGACACCCAAAGGTACCTGGGAGATCCCAAAGAGCAGAGCCTGTAAGAATTACACTGAAATCTGGAGCAGGACAGGTAAAGCAAAAACTTTACCCTTCGAAAACAAAAAGTGGTAAGAAGTTATTACTCCTTGTAGAAAACTTGATAAAATATGGTCTATTGAAGGAATGTGAATCCAAATTAAATACCCCTGTTTTGCCAGTGAAGAAGGAAAATGGAAAGGTTTTCCAGCTGGTACAGGAACTCAACACCATAAATGAGGTAGTAGAAGATACACACTTGGAAGTAGTAAATCCTTATACTTTGCTAACAACCTTGACTGAAAAATGAAAATGCTTCACAGTACTATATCTGAAAGATATATCTGTATCCCTTTGAGTACTTTTTGCTTTTGAATGGGAAAATCCAAACACAGGGAAGAAGAACCCAACAGGCTTGGACAGCTCTACTGCAAGGATTTAAAAACAGGCCCACAATGTTTGGAATCAATTGCCAAAAGAACTGGTGGAAGAGAAAAATCAGGAGTCTTGTTCCAGTATGGAGAGGACATTCAGAGAGTCACTGAAACTTAACAGCAATGCTGGGATCAGACTGTGGCATTGTTGAATTTCCTGGGACTGAGTGGATACAGAATATCCAAAGACAAAGCACAAATATTCCAGACCACAGTAACCTGCTCTAGGATTCGACAAAGAAGGCTGGGAGAGGAAGAGAAGCAATTTGACAACTTCATAAAAGATGATGGGAAATATCAAAGGGTCATCCCTGGTGTCCTAAAAACCAGTTGGAGACACACTGCATACATTAAAAAAAAAAATCAAAACATGAATTGTATAGATTTTGATAGTTCTCAAAAATAGGCATTTTTAAAAGTTTAACCACAACTTGCATTTTTCTCCTTTTAGAGTAGTCTGCAAAGAAAATAGAATACAGTTGGCCATTTCTTGCCATGCCCAGCAAGGACATCACTGCTAATTGAACAACTGGCACCCAGCAGTGTCACCTCCCTGCCGAGCACCCTGTAAGTGATGGAACCACACAGGTAATGAAAGTGGCAGCCAAGGGAAGGGATGAGGAGGCTGGAGCCCAGGAGCACCTGAGGATCCACAGGATGCCCAGGACTCTACTTTTATCACAGAAACCTCACCTGCAGGGCCAGTTGCTCCAAAGCAGAACAGTGAGCATTGCACAAACTGTGCTGCTCTCAGTGTCTCTGAGTACCCGGCACTGCTGGGTGTTCCTGAGTGCCAGCTCCACGTGGGATGTGCCATTCCAGCATCCTTCCCAGCTGCAGTACTGCATCTCCAGACAATACTCCTTTGCTTTCCTGTTTCTGGAGTGATCAAACACACGTTAGCTCCTGAAAGCTGAAGGCACCTGACAGATGAACTTCAGCACTACCAAGAGATCCCTGTGTAACAAATGGCTGCGTTCCATTTCCACAAGCACCATGTATGCTTAACCTGCCCTATACAGGACAGATAACAAAACCAAATTATATGGTATTGGTTTTCCTTTTTTCTTTTTGTTTGTTTTTTGAAAGGCTGCTGCTAGTAGAGAACATTCAAGTAGCACAGAAGTCCTATGTTAATATTGATTTAGCTTCAAGGGAATCCATACCAGCCTCACACAGGACCTAATAACAAGGTAAGTTTGAAGAGAATATGAAGTGTAAGTTGAGTTTTCCTCCTCCTGATTTGGCATATTCTATAATCATGACTGAATCAGCTGAGCTTGATTCCATCCTGGAATGCCCGGAATGCATCCCTTTGGCCATGGCTACATCAGTGTGGTCATGGTGCTGCAGCCTGGGCTGGATGTCCAGTAGAGCTAGGAAGGACACGAGTGTCAGAGCCACGGCCTGGTGGGAGAAAGGGGGCTCAGCAGGTCGGGGTGGGAGGAAGCAGGGCCTGGGGACACCCAGCATATCCCCAATGCCTCTCCAGGCACTGGCAAAAAATAAAAAAGGCAGGTGGCCTCAGAAAGCTCTGAGGCTACCTGTCCCAGCCCTGAAGGCAGGACTGTGCCTGCTTTCGCTTGGATTTAGAAAGCCCCTGGGCATCTCCTCTGGTGAAAGGGATTCAGAGAACCTGTTCACTGCGGTACAATCCTTCTGCTCCTGCTGATTATATTTGAGATTTCAGTACTGGAGACAAAGATTCAGTATCCAGAATCTCATGCTGGACAACAGTAGTTTGTCCTGACAAATAACACACACAATAGAAATTTTCAGTTACCCTGAAGGGGCTGGATAGAGCTTAAAGACAGACTGTCAAGACAGATAAAAGAATGTAAAATTGTGCGCACAGAAGAAGTGTAGTTGGAACCAGTGAAGAAACAGATGAAGAGGACTGTGGTGGTTTTTTTGGCAAGTTGTAATGGATATGTATGATTGTGATTATACACACAGTCCAGGAAAAGCGGGTGTGTTTCAAAGCAGAGATCTTGAGGGCAAAGGAACAGACTGTCCTTGTGTGCCCAAAGAGGAGCTGATGAGGCAAATGCCCAGCCTGGATGGGCAATGATATTTTGAAGGAACTTAAGAATAAAAAGAGGATGTATTACATTTGGAAGGAAGGTCAGATCTCTCAGAAGGTTTCTAAGGGGCTAGCTAGGGCATGTAGGAAAAAAATTAGGGAGGCCAAAGCTCAGATCAAACTTAATTAGGCAACTTTTATAAAGAATAATAAAAAATGTTTTTACAAATATATTAATGGCAAAAAGAAGGGTAAGACCAACCTTTGTTCTGTACTGGATGCAGGAGGGAACTCAGTAATGCAGATGAGGAGAAGGTAGAAGTGCTTAACACCTTCTTTGCCTCAGTCTTTGGTGGGAAGATGGCTTTTCCTCAGGACAGCTGTCCTCCTGGGCTGGCAGATGGTGTCAGGGAGCACAATGGGCCCCCTGTTATCCAGGAGGAGGCAGTCAGAGAACTGCTGAGCTGCTTGGATGCTCATGAATCTGGGGGATCCAGATCCAGATGGGATCCACCCCAGGGTGATGAGGGAGCTGACAGATGAGCTTCCCAAGCTGCTCTCCATCATTTACCAGCAGTCCTGGCTCATTGGGGAGGTTCCAGATGAACCTGGAAGCTGTCCATTGTGATGCCCATTCATAACTAGGGTGGGAAGGAGGATCCTGGTGTTGAGGTCAGTTTGAATAATGAAGGGAGCTTCAATCTGAAGCCATGGGAGAATCCTCTGTAAGTTAGGCAGGGGCTCCTACCTAAGATTCTCCAGTTCTGTTATTCAAATTGTTGCTAGAAAGTTCCACATTCTCTGTATTGCCATTGGATAGTTTTTTCTGCATTAATTGTAATGTTCCAAATCACCCTTTCCTGTTGGTTCCTCTGTTTAGACCCTGCCTTACCACCCCTCCACTTTTAGAAATGTGTAAATACCCCTGCAGACCCTGGACCCTGGCTTTCTCTAGTCTGTTCCTTGTATGGTGCATGCTGTTTGGTTTGTTGTTTTATCATTATATTAAAGTTACTTTTCTGAGCAACTAGATCAAGCTCTCTCTCTTTTCAAAGTTGCTGGGGCCAGTTCTTGGAGAAGCCACCGGCCAACTGTCTGGGCTAGGACCAGGGAGCTTCACCTGGCACCCGAACAGGGACCCCTGACATTCAGGGGACCTGCTGGGAACCCACCCTGCCTCCAGGGTCGTAGGACCTTTCCCCTCTTAAAGGAGCAAAGCCTGGGATAACTTCGCTGGATAAGAGGCAAGGAGGACGCTGCCTTGTCATCAGCCTTCGGAGGAAGGTAGGAGAAGGGCGACATCTGCCCCATTTGCTATTTTTCCCTTTGTTGGTGTTATAAATGGTGTTCAATTTGTGGTAAATTAGGGCTGAGTTGAGAATTTTTGTTGTGGGGTGGGCTGATGAATGTTTGTTGTGGGTCCTGGGGAGGGGAGGTCCAGGGTTTGGTGGGGGCGATGGTTGAAGGGGGGCGGAAGGTGATTGGACAGGGGACTTGACCAATCAGTCGAAGCCCTGAGAAAATGATTGGTCCAGAATGAATATCGATAAGGTCCAATGAGAACAGCGGAAAACAACCAATCAACGCGCAGATCCAAAACCCACCAATCCTGGACCTGAGAGGGGTTATAAAATGGGGGTTTCAGATTAGTTTGTGGGTTATTTATTCTCCTTCTGAGAGACTTCCTTTATTTGGGGAGAACCCAACATGTTTGGGGCATGTTGCTGTCTTAGAGTTGCTGCATGGGAGTTTGGGCTTATCTTGAACTCTCTGCCCTCTGCAGTTTGTTTTAATAAACGAGAGCTTTTTTCTTGTCGAAGTCTGGCCTCGTTCAATTTTTATAACACAGTCAGTTGGGAAACTTCGAGCTGAGTAAAGGACAGAGGTGCGCGAGGACACAAGAACCCCTGTCATCCGGAACACTGACCAATGGTGGCTGAGAATTCCACAGCTGCGGCACCTCATTGGAAGCTGTCCCACCCTGGTACCACCCAGTAACCAACTGGAATTGTCAACAGCCTGGTCTGTGATGATCACAGACATAGTACATCATGACATTTCCACAGGATGTTATGGCCCAGAAGCTAGGCGGCAGGATCTTTTAATAATGGGAGTGGATAGGCAAAATGCTGAAGGTTTATTTTATACATATTGAACTGTAGAACTGTATTACCTACAGTTCTAACTGCTACTTCTGCTCAAGAAATTACTGTTCTAGCGTGGTGTGCTAACCCCCCTTGCATGACCAGAGGGATGAGCTTTTGCTCAAGCCTTTTTGTTACCTGAAGTAGGTGAAAATTTACCTTCAGAGCCCTGTGTTGTCTGGACCAGGCAAATTGGTTCAGGGAGAAATAGAGTTACTTGCTCACTCACTTGTTTAAACAAAACCATTCCTCTTACTGGACTTGTAGGTACTGGTGCAGATGTTACGGTAATTTTGCAAGAGTACTGGCCCCCAGAATGGACTCTTGTCCTGTCCTTAAACATCCTAGTAGGAATCTGGGGACACAGCAATACTACGCAAAGTCTGCATCCAGTTTCTTTTAAAGGACCTGAAATTGCGTGGCAACTGCAAAGCCATTTGTCATCAACAAAAGTCAGATACTTGTTTGGGGGAGAGACATTACCCTTTGTCAGGTATTGCCTCTGTTGCTTCCTGGAAAATGGCACCCGGGACTGTGAGGAGGAAGTGACATCAGAACTTGTAAGTGAATGTAGAAACACTTTGCCAAGTCCAGCGAAGAAAACCCCTAAAACAACAAGAATTAAACATTCTCCCACCACAGAATTAAACAACCTAAGTGACATCTAACAGTAAGCAACTGAATCCAGTGTCCGCTAAGACCTTCTAACCTCTCAGCCTAACCCAAGGAGATGTCAGCTAGAAAGAAGACCTCAAATGTTAAATTGAAAATTCCGTCCTGGTGCTCCCACGAGGACAGAAGCTCTAGCTCTGCCTGCACACCAGTGGACAAAGCTGCACACCTCTTCCTCAATGCCACTCCTGGGAGGAGCAGCGGCAGCATGCGCTCGACCTGTTGGGCCCCCACCCAGAGCTGACTTCATAAATACAGATGTTTAAATGGAGCAGGTCTCCTTGCCCTATTTATTTCAAAATGGTGCCCAGGAGTGCCCGTGGCACCTGGCTTGGATCAGGAATGGTGTGGTATCGCCAGCCGGGGGTCTATATACAAATCACAAACAGGACGGGACTGCTGTAGAACGTGCCTTGAGCTGTTTTATTTTTTAGCATCAGTCTCATTACATGGTTATGACAATGGGAAGGTGCCATCAGCTCACATCCCAAGCAGCAGACCAAGAACTTAATGTTACAACTTACTTTATAACTTTTTTGACCAATCACACAGAGCAGAAGCATATTGACAGTGATTCTATCCAACTCCTATAAGCACATGTACCTTTGGTTGAAACAATGCTTGCTTATTTCAAATAAAATACCTGCTTGTAAGCTTTAAAACACAATGAACAGAGCTCCATTACTAAGTTTCAAACTTCCTAATATCTTGCTAGATAAACTTTTCTACAGCTTAGGGAGTTATCCTAGTCAAGTGTTTATACACAAACAATTGTTCTATTCGTCCTTGTTTTTCTAGTTTTTAAGTAATTTTTCGGCTGACCTATCTCATGGCTACTGCTTAGCTCTAATCACAGTTCTGTTGTCTCTGAGGCCTGCCTTTTGCAACTTTCCCAAAACCCTCTGATTTTGTGGATTCCCACAGTGCAGCAGCAAGGCCAGGGCCATGCTGCCACATCATTCGTGTGTGGCTTTACCTTTCAAATGCCAGAGCTGTCATTCCCCTCAGAGCGGTGGCACTGCCATCGGCCTCAGAGCCACCATTGCCCTCACCTCTCCATGCTGCCCTCAGTGCCACCATCGCCCTCACCTCTCCATGCTGCCCTCAGAGCCACCCTCGCCCTCACCTCTCCATGCTGCCCTCAGTGCTCTCATCGCTCTCTCCCCCACCGCCCTCAGTCCCACCGCCGCCCTCAGCGTCCCCAGCGCCGCCACTGCCTCAGCCCCGCGGCCCCCCAGCCCTCCATGGCTCAGTCCCCTCAGTCCCGCCGTGCCCCTCAACTCCCCGCCAGACCCCTCGGTGCCGCCGCTTCCCCCCGGCCGCCGCAGCCCCGCCCGGGCTCCTCAGCCTCACGGGCTCTGCACGGGCTCCCCGCTACCTCCGGCCCCGACGTCCCGCTCAGCCTCGGAGCCCGCGGCAGCTCCGGCCGCGGCTGCAGCTGCTGCTCGGCCCGGCCCGGCCCGGGAGCGGCCACAGCGGCACCTCCGGGGCAGCCGGCAGGGGAGGATCCCTGGGCTGGATCTGGGGGGAGAAGAGATGAAATGAGGAGAGGGAAGGGCCGGGTGTTACTAAGGGAATGCCACCACATGCCACAGGGAGCGGGGCGAGAGGAGGGTGCAGAACGGGACAGTGATTCCTGCTGACCGCCCTGGCATCAGGCGCTTCTGCCAGGGACAAAGCACAGTACGAGAGAAAATGTCTGTAGCTGCACCTGTGAAAGCTTAATTTGGATGGTTTTCTCACTAAAAAGTGTTGTCACGCATTGGAACAGACTGCCCAGGGCTGTGGTGGTGCTACCATTCCTGGAGGGACTTAAAAAAGGAGTAAAAATGTCCTGCTTGCATTTGGCGTGGCTTCTGTTTGCCTAAGTTACATCCTTCATCTATTTGTCCAAGGCTGTGCTATTCTGTTCTACTGTCCTCATCAAAACTTCAAAGTCTCATCCAAGGATGGAACCTGCCAAGTGCAGCACACACAGTCGTACCCAGCTGGCACCAGGCTCTTCTGCCAGGGAACAAGAGAAAGGATGAGTGAAAAGTGCTGAGAGACAGACCTGAGAAGGTTTAGTTGGCTATTTGAAAAGGCTTCTTCAACAAGAAGTGTTGTCAAACATTGGAACAGACTGCCAAGGGCTGCGGGGGTGTCACCATTCCTGGGGACATTTAAAGAAAGGCTAAATTTGGGACTTGGGAAGTGACTTAGAGTTGGGATTGGAAGTTTTTTGCGTTAATGTTTGGATTTGGTGAGCTGAGAGCTCTCTGCAGAGCTCACTCTGTGTTCCCTTCACTTGGTGATTCAGGTGTCCATCACTTCCTCAAGAGAGATTTTCACTGACAGGCGCTCAGGTCAAGCTCCCACTTAGTGACATTGCCCTCACCCCCAACCCCAGC
This sequence comes from Serinus canaria, assembly GCF_022539315.1. Lineage (NCBI taxonomy): Eukaryota > Metazoa > Chordata > Aves > Passeriformes > Fringillidae > Serinus > Serinus canaria. The sequence goes on along the minus strand of NC_066343.1, from coordinate 5,901,873 downwards.
CCGTTTATGCTCTCCGCAGGCTTGGAACAGGAGCAGCACGGGACATGCAGTTCTGCACAAGGGGGACCCATGTGTGACATCGGGTGCCTGTCCGCCCGGCCAGGGACAGCTTCGGAGGGCTCTGGGAGCCAGAGCTCTGCTGGGACACGAGCCCCGATTGTGAGCGGCGCGTTGGGAGCGGAGCCCTCCGGGGGGGACACCGGGGCTGCGGCGCACGGACACGGCACAGCCGGGGCACGCAGGCACAGCCAGGGACTCGCACACCCTCGTACACGTTGCTGGCATTTATTGGCATCCGCAGCCCCGAGCCACAGCCGCGCTCTGCGCGCTCCTCGGGCCGAGCGAGGCCGAGCCCCGCGCTGGGCTCAGCGGCGTCTGCGGCGTCTGCGGCTGGAGCGGCGGCTCCGGCGGTACCGGGAGCGGCGGGAAGCCCGACTCCTCCTGCGCACGCCCCGGCGGCGGGAGCGGCGGCGCCGGCTGCGGCTGCGGCTGCGGCTGCGGCTGCGGCTCCTGCGGGAGCGCCGGCGGTAGCGGGCCATGCTGCCGCGGGGCCGGGGGCGGCGCGCCCGCTTTTATAGCGGAGCGGGGCAGCCCCGCCGTGACCTCAGCGGGGACGTGGCCTCTGCGATGCTCTGGCATCACAAAGGGCTCCGCCGCATCCTCACTGCCGTGGGATACTTCGATTCCCTCGGATTGAAATCCAGAATTACAGAGAGCTTGTTTTAGCTGACTCTCCTCTAATAGCAGCAGCCTTTACCAGTAAAGAAAAAGGGAAATTGCGTAATTTATTGTTGTCATCTGTCTAACATAGGGCAGGTAAAACACAGATGCTGAAATGGTGCTTGTGGAAATGGAATGCAGCCATTTGTTACACAGGGATCTCCTGGTAGTGCTGAAGTTCATCTGTCAGGTGCCTTCAGCTTTCAGGAGCTAACGTGTGTTTGATCACTCCAGAAACAGGAAAGCAAAGGAGTATTGTCTGGAGATGCAGTGCTGCAGCTGGGAAGGATGCTGGAATGGCACATCCTCCATGTGGATCTGGTACTCAGGAGCACCCAGCAGTGCCGGGTACTCAGAGACACTGAGAGCAGCACAGTTTGTGCAATGCTCACTGTTCTGCTTTGGAGCAACTGGCCCTGCAGGTGAGGTTCCTGTGATTACAAAAGTAGAGTCCTGGGCATCCTGTGGATCCTCAGGTGCTCCTGGGCTCCAGCCTCCTCATCCCTTCCCTGGCTGCCACTTTCATTACCTGTGTGGTTCCATCACCCACAAGGTGCTCAATAGGGAGGTGACACTGCTGGGTGCCAGTTGTTCAATTAGCAGTGATGTCCTTGCTGTGCATGGCAAGAAATGGCCAGCTCTATTCTATTTTCTTTGCAGACTACTCTAAAAGGAGAAAAATGCAAATTGAAGTTAAACTTTTTAAAATGTTTATGGTGCAGAACTATCAACATCCAGAGCCATTTTTTTTCCCCATTGTCTGCAGTGTGTTTCCAACTGGTGTTTAGGACACCACGGATGACCCTATGATATTTCCCATCATCTTTATGATGTGACCCCATGCCATCTGTGCTTTTTTGCAAGAACAGGAATCAAGTCAACAGAGACTGGAAGAAGGACCTTTTATTTCTGCTTCTGCTACAGAATGACCACACCACTACTGAGTATTTTGAGAGTGGATACTAAAGAAGGGTCTGATAGCTAAACCTGCAAGGGCTCAGCTGGCCTTGCTGCTCCTGCAGTCCCTGGCAAATGCAGCTCTGCAAACACAGAAATGAAGGACAAGCTCTGCTGGCACTGATCTCTACAGGTTCTTGCCCAATACCACCACACAAAGCAGGGCTGACTTCAAAGACAAATGCAGCCTCAAGGTCATCCCCTGTGGCAACAAATTCGTGTTGAGGGAAGCTCTAAATCAGGGCATGGCCAGAGTTCTGGGGTAGAGGTTGTGGCTGTGCTGGACTAAAGACGGGAGCTTTGGGGAGAGGAGGAGCACTTGTCCCTCAGTGCCTGGCACAGTTTAGATTGTGGGGAGAAAGCTGAAGTCACATGGAAAAATGGGAATTTCCTGCAGCTGTTTTACTGCTGGTCCCTCCATAGTTCTTGCTCTGTGTAGGTGTTGGTGCTTGCAGAGAGAAGTTTGCAGCATTTCTGCAGAGGCTGCAGGCACTGGTTGCTGGGAAGGGCAAGAATAATCAATGAAGAGAAAACCTTGCCCAGCTCCTGCCAACATCCCTCAGCAGCTGGCACATGCTCAACAGGTCTGAGATGGAGTAAGAGAACAATGAAAAGTGTTCCTAATTAAATGCGGGAATAATTGGTTCTGAAAATAGGAATGTTCATTGTGGTAAGTCCAATCCCTAAAGGACCTTTCAGAGAAACACCTTTCAAGCTGCAGTGATCCTGTGGCACTTCAGAAAATTGGCCTGCAGTAAATATTTCCTTAATGGTTAGGGGTTTTTTGGGCTTAAAGAGATGATTTTGCAATTTTTCCCTCCCTTTTTCAGTTGATAAGATCTTGATCTTAAGACTTATCAGAACAGAAATTAACCCATTGAAACACACCAAAATGATGGCATAATGCAAGTGCAGGGATATTTGCCAGTTCAGTTCTCACATTTGGTGTTTTTCTTTGTGTTGTGGTTTTTCTCAGAAGCATCTCTGTGCCCTGTCCTGTGTGAGATGCAGCTGAGGTGCAGATCCACAGAACCACAGGGTCAGCAAAGGCTGGGGCACCTCTTGGGATTGTCCAGCTTGTCCAAGAGGTGGCTCAAGCCCTCAGTCACCCTCGTGGCCCGTCACTGGCCTCACCTGGCCAGCTGAGTTCTCTGTCCTTTGGGGAGGGGACTCCCATGGTGACATCCACATCATCTCTTTGTTCCTTGGTTCTTGCCCAGAGGCCCTGAGCTGCTCCACTGCCAGCTGGGAGCTCCAGCCACTGTAACCCTGCTGTTCTATAGAGATCCTGCGCTGTGCCTCCCCTGCCCTGCCCATCCCTCCTGAGGAGCCTGGGAATGTCCACCAGGGTTCTGTATTCACAGGACTCATCCCAGCAGCTTTGGCTGTCACTCCTGCCGAGGATGTCAAATCTCTGGGACTGGGCCAAAGCCTCGAGCCTCTCTGGTTGTGGATGTAGAAACATTCCAGGTGTGGCACATTGTAGCCAACATCTCCTGAAGCAGATGGAGGGATCCATTCCTGCTTGTTTGTTCAATTTTGGCACACCATGCCATGTCTTATAACTAGCGAGCCAGGTTTTGACTCTTTCTTCCCCCATCCAAGCCAGTTTAAATCTCTGTCAATGAGCCCCGCTGGCTCCTGTGCTGGAACTCTTTTTCCTCAGGGACAAAGGTGCCTCCCATCAGGTGTCAGAGGCTCAGGTGTCGAGTGGATCATTCTGTGGTGAACAAACCTCACATTTTTCCATTGACACCAAGCTCAGAGCCAGGCGCTGACCTGATGGATCTGCCCATTCTTATTGCTATAATTTAGTGCTTTGGGAAGAATTGAGGAAGTTAGCACCTGGGCTCCTGATCCCCCTGCAATCATCACAAACCCCTGAAGTGTCTTTTTATTTCCCAGTGACTTTTCCGTGATCCCTTTGTGAGTGGCTCGTTGTGGCGCAGAGCTCTCCAGGGGCTGTTTGCGGCAGAGGGTGTAAATCTGGCACCTGGGATGTGGCTTAGTGGTGGGATTGGCAGCGTTGGGTTAACGTTTGGATTTGATAAGAGAAAAGTGCTGAGAGATGCACTGGGGAGGGTTCAGTTGGCTGTTTGGAAAGGCTTCTTCACCAAGAAACGTGGTCAAACATTGGAACAGAGTGCCCAGGGCTGTGGTGGTGTCACCATGCACATGACTAAGTGGTGGGATTGGTAATTTTGGGTTAACGTTTGGGTTTGACATAGACAGGGACTCGGGGCAAGCTTTCACTTGGGGACGTGCATGGTCACCCACGGACACACAGGGCCAACCAGGGACACACACGGGCACCCATGGACATGAAAGGACAGCTAGGGTGTGACACACAGGGGCAGCCAGGCACAGCCAGGGACTCGCACACCCTCGTACACATTGCTGGCCTTTATTGGCATCCGCAGCCCCGCGCCACAGCCGCGCTCTGTGCGCTCCTCGGGCCGAGCGAGGCCGAGCCCCGCGCTGGGCTCAGCGGCGTCTGCGGCGTCTGCGGCTGGAGCGGCGGCTCCGGCGGTACCGGGAGCGGCGGGAGGCCCGGCGCCTCCTGCGCACGCCCCGGCGGCGGGAGCGGCGGCGCCGGCTGCGGCTGCGGCTGCGGCTGCGGCTCCTGCGGGAGCGCCGGCGGTAGCGGGCCATGCTGCCGCGGGGCGGGGGCGGCGCGCCCGCTTTTATAGCGGAGCGGGGCAGCGGGACAGCGGCATCAGCCGTGAGGTCACAATGCTCCCAGGGCAGCCCTGGTTGCAGTCGATCGGTGCAGAGCCGGTGTCGCCACCGAGGGCACAGCGGGTCACGGTGGGGCCCCTCGGGGTGCCGGAGCTTTGAAGAGCTGGCAGCAGCAGTGAGAGCAGAGCTGGCCTTTGTGACGCCAGAGCTTCAAAGAGCCAACATCACCGGTGAGGTCACAACTGGCCAGCATGCCATCCCTTGTGATGGCAGAGGTTTGCAGGCTGCTGTCACCAGTTCCAGCCCAACTTGCCCTTTGTAACATCAGAGTTTGGAAGGACCAAAATCATGAGGGAGATCACAGCTGGCCAGGGAAGCTAATTGTAACACCAGAGCTTCCCAGAGCTGATGTCACCAGTGGGGTCCCAGGGGCCCCATGGACGCCCTCAGCCACAGGTCCAGCATCTCCCGCACCTGGGTGACGCCTAGCAGGGAGAAGGATGCAGGATGTTGTGTGAGATGCCTTCTTCTCGTTCCAGGGTAGATGCCCGGCCTTTTCACTGTGCCAGTGAAAAAACTGATGCCAAAAGAAATAGGAAAGGGAATTCTTTTCTGGGTTTGAAGCCCCGCTCCTGCTGGCCAGCCCCAAGGGGAACCATTTCACTGGGCAAGCAAGGCACAACAGTCACCCAGCCCCCAAAAAGCTGGTGCAAAGTGCCCTTGTGCCCTGAATGCAGTGGGGCTGCAGAGAGAACAAACTCTGCCTTTAAAACAAAAAAGAGCAATATCTTGTGCAGGGACTGGCCTGATTGCCTGGAGGTGATGGCCTCTCCCAGCTGGGCAGAGCAGAAGCCCCATGAATAGAGACCAGGGACTGTCACCTGAGGAGATGTCCCTGGGCAGAGCCAGTGGGGGATGCACAGAGCAGCCTGGGCTCCCAGCAGCCAGCCCTCAGGCTGAGAGTGCTCTTGCCAGGGAAAAAGAGGTGCCTGAAGTGCTGATGACTCCAAATGATGACGACAGCCCGAGGCAAGAAGGGATTTGGGACACTAGGGCTGACTGTGATAATGAATCCTGGGTTCTCCAGGAATTGTACCCCACTCTGGACCACAGTCTGCTGCTGCATCTCCTTCCACTGTTGGTACTTTTGAGGAGTACCAAGGCACAGGTTTCCAGGAACATGGAGAATTGGGAAGCTGAAACAGACTGTGAGCAAATGCCAGCAGGAGTGGATGGGGTTTGAGCAAACCCTTTCTTTCTGCTTCTCCCTATGGTAGGAGCACAACCCGTAGGGATGGGATTGGCCACACATTCCCCAGGTCCTCTGAATGCCAGCATTTTTCAGGCCAGGGCAGTGAGGGGCAGAAGGGTCATCCAGCTGCAGGCAGCCAATGCTCACTGCTCGCAGACACTCCTGCTCCCTGGAGATTTTGGCAATATTTTGGGAGGAGGGACGAGACACAGGGCCATGGATATGTGATAAAGGTGACCAAGGCAGAGCAACACAGAAATGCAGGGGTTTGAAACAGGAAAGTGGTAGTTCCTTTTTTCTCCTGGACCCTGTGCAGTCCTTCCTGTCACAGTAGTTGGAGAGAATGGGATTGGTGGTGGCTGGCAGAGGACAGGGAGCTGCATCCTGTGCACCTCAGCCTCTATGGTCTGGTTGTCTTCCTCCAGGCACTGCAGACTCTCCTGGATGAGGACACAGCATCCCTGACCCACAGCATCAGCAGTGTTGTGGCTGCCCAGAAGAGAAGGCGGCTGAGAGGCTGCTGCACCCTGGCCAAGTCAGGGACGAGAACAACAGCCCTGTGACCAGAGTCAGCCTCAGCTCCAGCAGCTCCAGCAGCTCCCAGTCCAGCCGTTCCTGGGACAGGATTGGCACCACCAGCCCTGCAGCCTCCAGTGTGGAGGATGAAGCTGGTACATTGGAGGACAGTCCCCCCTGGGGGTTCCAGCTGTCCCTGACCTGTGTCCAGCCCTGCAGAGTGGGACCAGCCCCAGGAGGAGCTGCAGCAGCCACTGGCAGCAGTTCCCTGTGCCCAGGGCAGCGTCCACCATTCCTGCCCTCCTGGACAGAGCAGGAACTGCTAGCCCAGGTGGCCCTGGCACCAGGAGTCTTCCCCTTCCAGCAAGAGACTCCCCCCACGGCAGTAGTTGCAGGGCTCCTGCAGCCCTTTAGTCAGGAAAGACAAGGAAATGCACTGTCACTTCCTCACATGGTTTATCAGCTTCCCCCCTTTCTGGGGCCTCTCCCCTTCCCCTTGTGCCCCACTGTGGGTGTCACCCCTGTGCTGGGGGCCTCAGCTGTGTCCCCCAGAGCCCCAGGGCTGTGTCAGCCATGCCTCTTCCCATAGGAAATCCTGTTGCAGTCACACACACCTGAAGCACATGGCAAAGGTGGAATGGGTGGGAAGGACAACTTATCACAGTTCCAATGGGGAATCAACATCACTCCTGGCTTCTGCTGGCAGTTCCAATTGCCTCACCTGGTCCCAGTGCCATGAGGACCCTCCTGAGCTCTGCCTCACCTGAAGAAGCCTCCTGAGAGCCCTAGACACTGTATCAGGGTGTCAGCATGGAGACCATGATGAGAAGTCCCCCCACCCTGGGGGTGCCCAAAGGGCCTAGCAGGGACTTCCTTTCACAACTGGGTCCAGTGGGTTGAATGCCTACGGCCTGAAGTGATCCTTCCTCTTACCTAGGGCTGGCCACTGACCACCCAAATCCTCCAAATCCTGGCTTTGCACAGGGAAAGGCAGTGACATGTCATCCAGACACAGGCAGTCCATGCTGACTGCTCCCACCACAGTCCTGCTCGTGGCACAGCTCAGCAATGTGTCAGGAGCAGGGATGAGACACACAGTCATGGTCATCAACACAGGTAACCAAAGGAGAGTAACAGGGAGATGTAAAAGGTGAAAATAAGAAAGAGTATTTTCATTTTGCTCCTGATAATGTGCACCTGCGGGGGGGACCATCCCACTGTGACATCACGGGGTGGTGGGAGGGTGACATCACAACTGGCAGATTGTGATATCACCCCCATTGCTGATGACACTTGGGCACCAGCAGAGCCTGGGACAGTCTGGCCCAAACCCTGTCCTGCCAACCAAGACTGCAAGATCTGGAGGGCAAAGCCAGGCCTTTCCCAGTGCTGGGTGGTGTGCTGGGGGCTGCTGTCAGAGACTTCAGCAGCTCCCAGTGCCCATCCCAGAGCCACTGCTCCTGCGGTGGCTGCTTGGGGCAGCCAGGCACAGCAGGTGCAGCATCGAGGGTGACACCTCGGTGCCTGTGGGACATGTGACAGGGCTCAGGAAGACAAGAAGGTGTCCTTCCCCAGAGCCTGGGCATTTACCACCTTTTATTCCTTTCCCTGGCACTGCCAGCGACCATGGCCTCTCCCTCCTGCAGCGTGTGGCGCTAGTGAGAGGGAGCACCTCCTGCTCCTGAGCTGTCCCCAATGTGCTGCAGAGCACAGGAATGGCCACAGGGACAGACAGCAACTGCCCCATCTGCCAGGACTCTTGGGATGACGCAGCTTCAGCTCTGCCCTGTTGCCACCAGTTCTGCCTGGGCTGCATCCTGCGGTGGGCCACAACAAACCCCTCGTGCCCACTCTGTAGGACACCGATAGAGACCGTTAGGTTTTCCGAGAGGGGCGAACAGGACTATGTCCAGTTTGTCATCACCTCCCCTGCAGAGTCAGCAGAGATCCACAGCCAGCCAGGGAGAGCTCCCGATCAGCTGGAAGAGAACAGCTCCCATGGCCCTGCAGGGTCCCCTGCACCTTCTCCACAGGGGATGCTGTCCCCAGCTGAGCAGGTGCCTTCAGGGCCAGAGTCTGTGGGTGGACTCCTGCCCGAGATGTGGGCAGGAATTTTCCGTCAGCGACGGTGCGTCCTGGAGCGCATGCGGCCCTGGCTGCGCCAGAGGCTGCAGGGAATATTCCGGGACCGGTGGTGGCAGGCAGAGGTTGCAGAGAGCTCCATCCTGCGTGAGCTCTGCCTCCATGGTCCAGATGCAGCAATCCTGGTCCTGAGGCTGCAGACCTTCCTGCAGGAACACACAGCACCCCTGGTTCGTGGCCTCATCAATGTCATCGTGCGCTGGTGCAGCAAGGAGGCCAAGAGACGGCTGCGCTCCCGCAACGCCAGACAGGACAACAGTGCCAGCTCCAGCAGCTCCAGCAGCTCCAGCAGCTCCAGCAGCTCCAGCAGCTCCAGCAGCTCCAGCTCCCAGGAGAGGACTCCTGCCAGTGTCCCCCCAGGCTCCAGCATGCAGGAAGAAGCTGGAACATCACAGACTGGCCTCCAGAGGGGCCACAGCTGTCCCCAGCCTGTGCCCAACCCCGCAGAGCGGGAGCGGCCCCAGAGGAGCCGGCGGGGAACAGGTCCCTGTACTCGGGGCAGCATCCATAGCAGGGACCGCCCAACCTTTTAAACTCTGATGCAGTGCCTTATTATTTTCTTACGTTACACTGCTAGCCTGGAACTGCAAGGAGCTCACTCATGGAGTAACAGACAAGGAGCCTGTTGCAGATGTGTGTGTGAATACTTCTCTTGTCCAGCTGACTGAAAACCAATCGCTGTAACTGATCTGGAAGTCTGCTTGGTAAAATTTATTTCAAACTACACATTTAATAAAATTATATGGAAATCTAAACATGAATATTGCCAAAGACTCTTTGTAATGCTCTCCTAAGTACTTTATGTTGATGGGAGAAATTCCTGTGGTCCTTTTCCAGTCTCACAATTACAAAGAATGCTATAAAGCAAATGACAATGGAGTATTATCAGGTCATGCAAAAAATACATTAAGCAAAATATAAACAGGTACATTTGAGCTGCATTTCCAAAGCACGTGGGTTAATTTAATGCTCACAGCTCCAGAGGAGAAAATAAGAGAATCTGTGTGCTGAACAAAAACCGCAACTGTGCAAACCCAATCTGTTCCTCCCTCAAATGAATATTCTCATATTCGAAACACTGTTGCAGACTGAAGCCAAAATTCAAGTTATTTTATTTCAATCAGAAGCGTTAAAACATTTAGAAGACCAGTACTGGTCTGGCTTACTGAGCGTCTGAATGAATGACCAACAGAAAACTTGCACATTCTGACAACACAAGTATCCCAAAATGTTACTTCCTTGAGTAAGTCAGATATTCCAGAGAATTCAGCAAACAGGTTTGAGTTTGGTGTGTTTCCTGTCTCTAAAAGCAGCCAAGAGCTTAGACCTTTGCTCTGAACATACCCTTGCCTTGTACTTAGCTTACTTTGAGGCAAAGAGGTCCATGGGGGACACTGGGCTACTGCAGAGTCACAGATCCTGGATTTGGAGCACTCCCAAGATAATGTCCATGGTTGCCAGACATATGACAGAAAAAATGCCATCAAAGAGAAAAACACAAACAAACTGAGTTCTGATACTGCTTTGTCCTCCATTAAACCACAAAGCTACTCTCTACCGTTCTCATTAATACAAACACAGAAACACTGACAGCCACATTTTGCAAACTTTAATTGTTTATAGGAATTAATTTATTTGACTGCTCTCTCTCAGCACAGGCAGAGGGAACTGCAGGAGCAGGTGAAGCCCATTCTGTGCTGGGACAGGGTGAAGTTCTGCCAGGCCAATTCAGCCAGAGGCCTGCAGGGTTTTCCAGCAGCTCTGCACCTCTGTGGGTGTTACAGAAGCACAGAGAGCTTAGTGGGGACCCAAGGGCACGCCCAGCCAAAGTCCTGCAAACACATCTGCTGAAAGCAGCACATGCCTGACACGACCACAGCTGGGTGACTCAGAGACATCCATCAGCCAGCAGTGCCCCGGAGCTGTTCCTCTTTTGACTTCTCCCACAGGGAACTTGTTCTGGATTTTAGGATTTACACATTAGGTTGGGCCATCAAAAATCTGTGATTTCATTGCCCAGATTTTCTGGAACTCAAGGATCTGCTGGGCTTGCTTGGATATTTTCCCCCAGTCGCCATCACTCACTGGCAATATCCTCACACATCTGTGGGAAACCCCACTAAGCAGGTAGAAAAGGGGTTGTTAGGGCTGGCCACCAACAGACTCATTGTTTCCTGCTTGGTGGTGTTAGCTGAAGTTATCCACACATCTTCCTTCAGCTGGGGGACTACCCATGGGGCACATGGAAAGAGGAAGCCGAAAAAACAGTAGCAAGTGAGCAAGGATATCTGGGTCAACTTCATGCCTGTCTTAAGATGGTTTCCTTGTGGAAATGTGTTTGTTTTCTTTTTCTTTCTTCTCCTGCTCTTGTTGGGCTTCTGTTGGTGGGGCATTCTTTGGCAGGGGCTGGAGATAAGGTTTGATGTTCCTCACTGGTATCTACCAGGGTCCAACAACTGTGGAGGATACCCCTTGCCCCATATAATTAGTGGGAAGGGCCCAGAAACCTAAATTAGCACAGGAGGTCTTTCCTTCAATTTAGACTGTTGTGTTCGTGAAGTGCCTGCAGACTGGTGGGAGGGGTTCCATAAAAGAGTTGTTAAGAGCACTAAAAACACACATATCTTTAGATAATCTTTCTACTGTTGACAGAGTCTCCATCCCCCTTTTTTGTTTTTTCTAACAGATCTTTTAGTGGTCTATGCAGTCTTTCAATTATGGATTGATTGGTGGAGGAGTGGGTGGATGCCTATAATGTGTTTCACACCCCACAGACTGAAGAATTCCTGTACTTTCTGAGATACATACCCACATCCCTTATCTCTTTTTACTTTCTGAGAGATACCTAGGGATGAAAAAGGCTGCAGGAAGTGTTTTATGCTATCTCTAGATTTTTCACCATTGTGTACAGTGGCAAATATCACTCCTGAAAAGGTGCCAATTGAGATATATGTATATTTAAATTTTCCAAAGGACTGATAGTGAGTTATGTCTGACAGCCAGATTTGCAGACTATTTCTTCTTTAGGGATTGATCTTGCTTCCCACTGATAGGACTGACAGCACCTGCTAATTAGGACAGGAGCTAACTAGTGAGCTTGATCTTTATTTAGAGTGAATAATCTCATTAATGAAGGAGCGTTTTGATGGGAAAATGATTGACTTAAACGAGCTTGGTGAAAGAAGTTTGGTAGGTTTGGACTGGCATTGCTGTGTGGGGGCTCCCTGCAGTCATGAATCCTGGTAAGGTGGTGTGTGAATCAATATGTGCCACAAAGTAGGGCTGTGTTCTTAGAGAGACAAGAAAGATTACCTTTTTAACCAAATTATACAACTTTTTATTAGCAATAAATCAAAGGAGAGAACCTTCTGCTCTATCCACAATAGCAATAGCTACAACATAAAACAAATCTGTAACTAAATTAAAAGAAAATGAAAATTTAGAAAAGGCACAAACAGCTGCAGCAAGCTATGCCATTTGTGGTGATCCTTCAATGATCTCTGTCTGACTCCCAGTCACTGTCGTTAGGATTTTTCCATGTTATAACTGATTTACAGCATTTCCTGGACCCATCTGTAAAAACAGTGAGAGCATTGAGGGGAGCATTGCTTCCTACAGGCTTCTGAATTACTTTTAAAGAGGAATGCAGTAATTTATGCTTTGGATAATGAACAGAAATTCACCCTGAAAAATTTATTAATGCATATTGAAAAACTTCAGATTGTTGAATTAACTATTCCAAATAAACAGAAGTAACAGATATAACAGAAAAATCTTTTCCCAAAAGGGAATCTGGCTTTCATTATTCATTGTGACTTAACTTCAGGGCCTGTAGTAATGGTTTTGATCACTTGATAAGATAGGAACACCTGTGGGAACTCAGCACATCACCTCGGATGCTCTGAGTCCCAGGGAGACTCCTTGGGGGGCTCAGAAGTCCTGGAATGTAGCCAAAAGCACCTAGTGGCTTGATTTTGACCCTTCAAGGGTCGTGCTATCTAAGCATGAGGGTCTGGAGGTTTCTGAGGTTTGAATGGTGTAGGGCAGGTGTTTTTGTAGAATAGAATGTAGGTTTTAGGATTTTGGTACAGGGGGGTCTAATGGAGGCAAGATGGAGGATTCAGGCCCGACCTCATGGCTTTTCTCCTTCTTCTTGTCATCCATCTTCTCTGTGATGTGTGCATTTTAGATTGGTTCATGCTAAAGGTGCACTGTTTAATAAAGGTGATGGGTATTGGAGAAAAATTGTAAATATCACGTACGCAATTATCAGTATAAGAATGTGCGACCGCCCTAAGGGGAGGGAGAGTGCTTGTGGCTGCCTTGCTGGTCAGATCTCGGCTGGGCAGAACAAAAACCTTAGAGATAAGCTATAATAAACAACCTGAAGACGGAACTATAGAGGAGTCCAGACTCGTCTGTTCATCGCGGGCTGCCTGCGAACCGTCCCACGCGAACCACCCTACGCATGTCCGACAGAGACAGACAGCCGATCGGACAAACACCCATTCTAGAATTAACAAAGGGTCTGATAACTTTTGGTCCCATTGGAAAATTAAGCCATGAAGGTGTGGACCTTCCCCTACCAAAGAAAACAAACAGGGTAAATCTGGGTTACATCTGTGTGCTTAGCAGGTTTGCAAAGTTGTGGTCACTATTTAGGGCTGCTCTTGCTTTTTAACTTCATTTCCTGGGGGAGTTGAGGTCTGCATTGCCTCTCAACAAATCAAACAATGGAGTCAAGTCCTGACTGGCTATTCCAAGGAGAGTCCAAATCTAACTGACAGATCAAATGAGTTTTTGAAGCTCATGCTGCGTCGTTGGGTCTTCCTGCAGTCGGATGGTCTGTGGGACAACAGTGCAGTCAGTTAGTTTGTATCCCAGATATTTCCAAGGAGGGGATTGCTGCATTTTTCTTCTCAGCCATAGATAGTCCAGCTTTACATATTCCATCAAGCACTCCAGCAGCAACAATCTGTAAAGCTGTATTGTCTCTGGTGGCTATGAAAATATCATCCATGTAATTAAGTATGATGGAAAATATCATTCATGTAATTAAGTATTGAGGAAACTTCCTGTGAACAGGGCATAAGATTTTCACCACGTACCATTGGCATATAGTCAGGGAATTAGTCATTCCCTGGGGGAGCTGAGTCCAGTGGAATCTTTTAAAGAGTGATTTTTGTCTGTTAATTGAAGGAACCAAAAAAGCAAACACTGGTGTGTCCTCTGGGTGGAGTGGGATACTAAAAACCCATCTTTCATATCAATAATCATTAGTGACCAGTCCATTGGAATCATGTTGGGTGTTGGTAATCTCAGCTGCAACTGTCCCATTTCTTCGACTACTTCATTAACTTTTCTTGAATCTTGCAATAGCCTCAGTTTTTCACTATGGGGCTTTTGGTAACAACTATTGGAGTGTACCAGGAGCTGTTTGTGGGGGTAATGTGTCCTTGCCCTAATTGTTCTTGAATAAGAGTCTGTGGTGCAGCTAATTTGTTTTCTGAAAGGATCACTGATCAACCCAGATGGGCTTCTCCAACAAACAGTCAAGTTTTAGGCTGCTTGGGTTGTCAGTGGCCCTCATTAAAAATTTGTTTCCAGCCTGAGACTCTGTTGAGACAAAATTTCTCTTCCCCGCACAGTTATTTTCTCTTTTTTGGCTATAAATGACTTTATGGTGGCCCCTCAATCTCCTGGCCCTTTAAGTGTTGGGATGGACGTTATGCATGGTGATGCTGTGCCCGTGAATTCCAATTAGTAAATTTAAGGAAGGAACAAGAGTCCATTCCAGAGACCAGTAAATTTCTGATATTACAGTTATGTCTGCCCCCATGTTAATGCGGCCTGAGAGGGTGACGTTTTTGCCCAAACAGGTCAGGGTGCAGGTCAGCTGGGGTTTTCCTTGTGTGATGTGTCAGGTCCCTGTGATGCACAGCCCTCTGGATGTTGATGATGGAGAGAGAAGGGGAGACTGACTCGGTGATCAGAATCCGATTTTATTGTGGAATACGGGCACTTATATACTATTTCAGGGAGACTAGTAATGTGTACTGCCATGATTAGGTTAAAATCACATACACAAAGTTATGCATATAACAACACCTCCTGCTTGCAGAGCTTGATGGGATTTTCTTTTCCAGTAAACCTCTTTGATTTAATCTTCTTGCAATCTAGGTCTAATTTTCAGTAAGTTCCGTTTGCTTTTGCCAAGGCATCCTGTTATCAAATCTCTTATGTTAACCAGGCTGAAAGTCCACCATCTGTCTTGTGTCCCCCAACATTCCAACATCTGGAGGTCTCATTATTGGTCTCTTCATCAGCATCAGGAAGGAGAAAGGCCTGGGCAAAAATGAAACCTTTAGGTATGAAACGAAGCAGGGGGTGGTTAGGACATGTGGTCAAAATGATAATTTCCTGAGTGGATGAGTGGAAGGACTGATAAAACTAGTCCTTCTACAGCTTGCTCTCCACATCTACAATTAGAAAGTCTCGTGGCCACTGTTCCAGGCCAAGGAGCCCTGTAGAAACTGTGGTGTGTAATGTCAGTGACTATTACTGACTGGGCAATTGACAGCTCCAGCGTGGGACCTGCTGACATTGAAACTGGGAGCTCACTGATGAGAAGCTGCAGTTCTGCATTTGATGGTCTCCAGTGCTGCTCAGTGTGTGGGTGACAGGGTATCTTGTGTCGTTGTGTGCCACTGTCCCACACTTATTTGGCAGTTTCCTGGTTGGCAACAACACTGCCTTTGGACTTGCTAAGACTGGTTAGTATTTTGACTGCCTTTGTTGCAGTTACACTGTCCTTGACCATTTCCCCCCCTTTTTGGTTTTTTGCAGTTGCTGTCCAATGGTCTTTATGACCACAGTTAAAACATTGTCCATTTGATCCACTTTTCTGATTTTGTTGGCTTTGAGGCTTTTGTTGAGAATTGTTTAATGCATTTGCCAAAACTTGGGCTTGAATTTTAGCCGTATGTTCTGCAGGGGTTAGTTTATTACAGGGAAGGTAGCATCCATAAAACCTTCTTGCACTCTGACTTGCTGTTTACAACAGCCAATTGTTTAAATAGTCTTTCCTGCACTGGATCATCAGTTTCTTGGTTTTCTATGGCATCTTTGAACCTGTCTAGAAAGTTCATATAGGGCTCAGCAGGCCCTTGTTGGATCAGGTTGCCATGATCAGGTTAGAAAAGAACAGTAAGCTTCTCCCATATTCTCAAGCCACTTTACTTATTTCTTTGATTTCGCTGAATGTCAGAGTTTCCCAATATGGATTTTCCCTCCTGTTGTACCAGATTGGCGTAACTCACAATTTATTTGCTAGTTCCCAATCCCCTGTTTTCATTGCTTTTATTTTTTTTTTTCCAGGCTTCTTTTTCAGATTCTAGACAATGCATATCTTCCTCTGATGAGGAGGAGAAGATGAGGATTCGGAAGGATCACATTAACTACATACACAGTGGGGACCCTGGGAGGCCTTCCATTCCCTGGGTTGGGGAGAAGGGGATGGGGCTTCCTTCAGGGGCTGCTGGGACCTCACTGGCTCCTTCCCCAGCTCCTGTGGCACATTTAACAGGGACCTCTTCTGGGAAACATCTGCAATAGACCACTCTGAGAATTTGGGGTTTTTAACTCAGTGTGCTGAGTTAGAAATTTCGGTTCTTTCCTCCTTTTACTCTCCAGTGTTGGAAAAAGACTTGGGTTGAGACGGAAACAACACTCACCCACGCACAACCAGAAGTTCGCCTCCACCTTAAAAAGTCCTTTCTTCAAGAAAATTTTTGCTCCTCAGAGAGGGAATTGAAGTGTTTTGTACAGTGATTATTTAAGCACTTATATTTTGTGGATGCAGCGCGGGTGGCGAGAGCTGTTTCTCCTTGTACTGAACTGCCGCCTCTCTGTGCTCTGCCACGGCTCTCCCCTGTCACAGTAAACCAAGTCCTGGCTAGATGATAAAGGGGAGCATGACAGGGACCCCGTTTCTGAGCTCTGCAAACTTCCAGGAGGTTTGGTGCAGAAACAAAGGCAGCAGCACGGGCCTGGGTTGGAACTGGGTAACTTTATTTGATGGTAAAACTCCCTGAGTCCAGGGTCCCAGGCCCCAAACTGGGGGCAAACAACAGCTTATAAACTGGAGGAGGTCTCAGGGGAGGATACAATCTCTAGCTAATCAGGAGAGATGCGGGTGAAACACAAGGCAGGGAATACAACATGTAAACCAATGAAGGATTTCAAGGGAGGAGAAGAGCTTGGGATAGGAGGGTTAACAACTGGATAGGGAGGAGAGTGTTTGAAACTTGTCAGGGAAGTAGCTAAGTGACAGATAACCCAACACCCAGCCCAACTAAATAACAAAAGCAAGTCTGTGTCACTCTAAAAACGGGGAGAAAAACACAAAGGGACTGCAAAACCACAATCAAACAATAAACATGCCAAATAAAAAGCACACTCCCCCTGATAAAACATGCCAAATAAAAAGCAACACTCCCCCTGATAAAAACTAGCTGCTGCCCTGCTGCCACTCCACGTAGCCAGAGCAAGCTAGCTGATACATGCTGCAGAGCCTG
The DNA here is from genome assembly GCF_022539315.1 of Serinus canaria. Classification (NCBI taxonomy): domain Eukaryota; kingdom Metazoa; phylum Chordata; class Aves; order Passeriformes; family Fringillidae; genus Serinus; species Serinus canaria. Next base: position 5,885,031 of record NC_066343.1, on the reverse strand, counting down.
GGTGGCAGCAGCATGCAGCACTGGGGCTGAGGGCAGGCGAGGCTGGCAGTCCTGGGGTGCTGTTGTCACCAGCTGGGCGGGCAGCCCTGCCGAGGGATGACTCAGAGCTGCAGTCCTGGCATCAAAATCACCACCATCCATCGCTGCTGCACTTGAAGCCTTGTGCTGGCAGTGCCTGTGGGCACCCACTGAGACAGAGCCCCAGGAAGGGGCTGGGCCCCAGCACAGCCATCAGCACCAGGAGTGAGATGAACCTTGCACTGCAGCAGCAGCACCAAGTCCAGCACCCACAACAAAAACACAACCCCGCTGTAAAAGGTGGAAAAGTCCTTGCCATGAACATTTTGGGGATAGTGAAATAGTTCAGTGTAAAAAACAGATATGGTTTCATTAGCCTGAATGGAAACAAAAAAGATGTATTTCTTCAACAGACTGTTATAAAAAAGAATAACCCCAGAAAATACCTCCACAGTCTAGGAGACGGAGAAAATAGAGTTCCAATGTAAGGTTAGTAAACATGCACCAAACCGCAAACCTGCAAAACATTATCCACATCACAGAAGTCCTCCACACACCTACCAAAGAAACAGAACCCAAAACCAACAGCCATCAAATCCCAGCAACAGCTTAAAACCAAAAAGAGCGCAGAAGAACAGAAATGAGCTGTCCTGCATCCGAAAGTCCACCTCCATAATGACAGAACCTTCCCCTGTCAGGATAAGTCCCACTTCTTCTAATACCCGACCCTCAATTCCTGTGGTCTCCCTGCCTCCCTCCCACTGTTCTCTTTTCCTTTCCATTGTCCTATTAACCTTTTTCTATGTTCCCACAAATTCCTACCTCCCTTTCCCTGCTCCCATGATCTCTCTCCACTAATCCCTTTCCCCAGAGTTCCTTCTCAATAGCAGAGGGGTGGTCATTGGGAGGGAAAGAAAAGAAAGTTTCCCTAAAGTAATCATGTTTTTCTTAGAAGTTAGTGATTTCTAATTGGAGTTTCCAACAGGCACACCACCCCCTACACCACCTTGTACAGAGTCTATCACAGCTGACCACACTGCCACAGGTGACATAGAACCAGCCCCTGCTGAAGAAACCTTCTCCTGACTCAGTTTCCTAATAAACCACACTAAGAAAACCCCACATCCCTCCTGCCAGTTCTAAGATGCTCCAGAAAATCTGTTTGGACATTGGAGATTCAGATTGTTTGCATTTTGAAAATTGTCTTATGGGCACTTTTGATTGTTTTTGTCATTTCGGGTTGATTCAGTTGATCCTTCAGAGCTTGCTTAATAATATCGAAAGGGGGAGTTGTGGGGACCCTGAGAGGCATTCCTTGGGTTGGGGAAATACAAGAGGCTTCCCTCAGAGGCTACTGGGACCCCACTGGCTCCTTTCCCTGTTCATATGTCCCTGAGCCACTCTCTTCAAATTCCCCAACTGGCCCTGATCTTTGTATTGTCCCAAGACCAGGGGTCAGCCCCTATCTTTGGGGAAAAAGAAACCTGGGGTGTTTCCCATGACTTTTGAACCCTGAACATTTTACTGGCCAGCTAAATTAAACATCTGTGGTTACTATGCAAATGCCCTTTTTGCTTCTTTGTCCTGGACTTTATTAGCAGAAATTACAGCTGCAACAATACACCCTCCTGTACCTGTGCTCTTGCCTAAAGCTAGGTCTTGAGGCAGGCCAAGGTGACGCAGGCATCCCCATTTGGTGGGTTGGCCCTTCCAGAACCCAGGTGGCTGTGGTTCCAGCCTCTGGAAAAGAGAATTGGCTATTAGGAAGGCTGCTTCCTTGGGCTCCTCAGGATCCAGGCAGTCTGAGGTGCCAGGCAAGACAGAGAAGGATCGAGGTCCAATTCCAGGGGCTGGAGGGCCTTACCCAAAGGAACCGAGCCCAGATCAGCTCCCGTGCCTGCAGAGCTGCCCCCAGCCCTCGCCCCGCACTCAGCTCCACATCGCAGCCAGCTTCTCCTCAGCCCGGCCCCTCGGTTCGGTGCGGCCATCCCCGGGCACGGAGCTCCGTCAGCTCCCCCAGCCCTGCCCAGCCCTGGCCCCTCGGCGGGGCTGGCTCCGGTGACCAGCACCAGCCGCCCGGCCCCGGTGACCAGCAGCAGCAGCCCGGGCGCGGCGCTGGCCGAGGTGCCCGCCGAGCCCAGCTGTGAGGGCAGGAGGGGCAGGGGGAGCCCGAGGCGTCCCCTGGGATGGGGGGGGCGGCAGTCAGGCTGCCCAAGAGGGACCCCGAGGCTCTGTTCAGCCCCGCTCCCGTCCCTCGGCAGCCCAACGAGCACGGGGGCACGGGCACGTCCCAGAGCCCGCAGCCGGCCAGAGCGGGCCCTGCTGCCGGACCTCCCCTGCTCGGTGGGAGAGGACAGAGGGGCTCCGGAGCCCTTGGGGTTGCCCTGTCGAGGATAGGCCAATGGCGCGGCTCTGGGGCCCGGAGAGAAGGGGCAGCCCTGGCCCAGCCCGGCCCTGGGGCTCATCCCCGCCGAGCACCCGCGGCTGCCGCGGCTGCTCCCGGCACTCCAGCTCCTTCCACCTGAGGGGCTGGGCAGCAGCAGGGAGCGCTTCCCTGGAAACCCTCGGCCCAGCAGAAGCTGTGAGACGGCAAGGGGGCCCAGGGAAGGAGACCTGGGGGCTTTGTTCTGGGGTGAGCCCGCCCTTACGGATCCCCGGCTGGGGCGCGCTCCCACCGAAGTGTCTGGGGCTCTCTTGGGGACAGCCGCGGGGCACAGGGACTGAGGAGAAATGCTGTGACCTCCCACACCGGTGGGGACAGCTGGGAAGCCTCTGGAGACACCGGTCGGAAGCCTCTGTGGCCGGGGGCTGCTGCCAGGCCCTGCTGGAGCAGGCAGGGCAGGTGTTGGAAGTGGCCGTGCCAGGTTCTCTGCCCCTGCTCGATCTGCAGGGACCCTTCCTTCAGGCTGGGCTGTGCTTTCACAAAAACACAAGCACCCCCAGGGCTTGCTGCAGCTCTCATTTAGTCTCTGGGATTTAAACATGTTTTGGGATGGAAAGGTGTACTGGTTTAAAAGTGAGCCAGCAGGAGAAATGAACCCCACTGAACTACTTTAAGAAAGATTTCAGGTCAGAGTTAAAATTTACTGAAGAGATTACTCTAAATGCAATGACTCAGAGTAAGCTGATTTAGACCCACAAAGTCAGACTAGAGCCTGGTATGCTGTTGGACAGTTGCAGTCCTGTAAGGCGGTGCTTGCAGTCCTTGTTCAAGTGATGGTGGCATTCTTGTTGATAGTGGTGGTCCTGTGGAAGGTCCAGATCCCTTGAGGGACTGGTGGTGCTCTCCCAAGTCCAAAAATTACATATACATTTAGGTTTGGGTGGGAGTGCTCAGTACCTCCCCCAGGACAGTGAGAGTTTCACAGTGGAATCATAAAATACTGTGAGTTATGGGATATTTAGGGAATCCTTAGTCTAAGTCACAGCAGCTGCCCATTTTGCTGGTGCTGTTGTCTGGAATCAGAAGACAAACTTAGCCAAACAATACTGAAGAAGTAATATAAAAAGCAGTTTTTTAATGAAAGCTTTAAAGGTGGACAAAACATAGGAATACACATGTGTAGTATAGGATTTCTACATTTTGAAATTAGTGTTATGTAGCTCCTGCATCCCCAGCAGCAACCCACCCTTGGGTCTGTATTAAATAAAAACATCATCAATTTTTTGGCATCAACATTTAATCTCATTTGGTTTTAATCTCATTTTTGGAGAATATTTTGAATCTTCAAAGTTTTTCCAGTTTATACACAGACACTTTTTCTTTGCTTTTCTGGGTTTCAACTGGAATGTAACACCCCTGCCGTGGTCTGATTGTCCAGGGGACTACTGGAGAGCCTCACCTGAGCAGCAGGAGCAGCCCAGAGCCCGGTGGCAGAGGCTCTCCTCACCCCAGCAGTGCCTGGAGAAATCCCCTCAGACACAGCCCTTGGATGCCCAGCAGCAGAGCCTTTTTTCCATGCATGGGCTGTTACTGTGCAGCCCTTCTGCTGCTTTTCCTCTTGACTTTAAATCGAGTTAAATCACATTTATAGCCCATGCTTCAGAAATGAAACAACACAGGCATTCTTAGTTCAAAATTAAATCAATCCTTCACTTTTTGATGCAACTGAGAGAGGACAAAGTCCTCAAAGCAAAAAAAAAAAAAAAACAAAAACAAACAAAACAAAAAAAAAAAACCAAACTGATTTGTGACCATGAATCAGCTGAGCCTAACCTGCACCACTTCCAGCACAAGAGAACAAATTCAGCTTTTGTTAAAATGGCAGGTTTTTATACCCTTTCCAGCCAGGGGTGGTCCCTGTCCCCATTCCCATTGGATGTACTCAGGAACTTCCCCCCTCTCCCAACCTACCCTTCTGTCCCCTCCCCTCTCACTTTTTTTTGGTCATTCCTTCCTCCCTGCTCCTGTCCTGGGAGCGCTTGAGTGCAATGGGCAGATTAAGTAAATCTCATCTAAACCACAGGTAACAACAATTACAAAACAGAATTAACAGAATTAATTAAAAGAACTTTTCATTTTTTGACTCCATAATCTTTTCAGGCTACAGCAAAATGTTTTTTCATCCTTCACACTCAGAATGACCAACACCTTTCAGGCCTCTGTACCTGGAAGAGGTACCTTTCTACCTTTCTACTGCAGTTCCTGGACCATCAGCTAAAACTGAATATACTCCCAAAATACCTGAATGAAATTGGTGCATGTATATATAAATATAGCTATATATTTATACAGAAAGAAAAAACAAATTAACTGGAAAAATGCCAATCTCTTTTCACCACAAGGGATGTCTCTGTAACTGTAAAGTAATAGCAAAGTGCCACAATTTTGATCTAAAGAAGGACCAATGGGAGGAACATGAGATTTCAGTGGTTTTTCCAGTCCTTTTTGTATTTCTCCTGTATATTTTCCCCTCTTTTACCATCAAAGCTACCCACCTGTCACCTTAATTTCCTTATTACCCAATTCGAGGGAACAGTTCAATTTCTTATGCTTTCTAATGTATAATTTTTTTCATTTTCTCTGTTGGAAAGAGGCTGTACTTTTACTGGAGATCAGCTGAACATCGTATTGATGTTTACTTACATTCAGAGCATTCAGAATTAGATTGTCATTTTACTGTATTTTCATTCAGATTCTCCCTGTTGCATAAGAAAATAAATCTTTCTGGGTTTTATGTTTTCCATTTCCCAAGATTCCAGGTGCAGCTTCTTATTCTAAATACCAATGCTAGCTCATACCATGAAATTTCAAGGATGTTTTTTATGGGAATACGGAGCTATTAAGGAATTCCATAGCTGAAACATATTGTTACCTTCAAGGAAGTTCTATTTGAGTGTAAGAATTTGTATTCTTGTCTTCCTGTATTCTAATTGACAGTCGTCTTTCAAATGCATAATGGTCACAGACATATTTTGTCTGTGTTACTCCATGATTCATCAGAAACTGAATTTGCAGCATTAATAAAAAGAGTAGGTTTTGATTCACTGGATTTATGCTCTCTTTATGTCACATTCTGTGCATATAGCCTCATAAATAGTCTTTTATTGTTGCTCAGCCCAAAGGCAATTGAGTTTTTGATACTCTGAGCTGGTAAAGGCGTGGAAACTAATAGTAAAATCAGCATCAAATTAGTAGTAAAATCAGTACTTAAATGGAGCCTCAGATCCAAATGGTTGGTCATCTTTGGCCTTTGACCCATGCAAAAAACCCTATTTATGTCAGGCTAACCAAGTGCTGTTTAGTGCAAAGCAGATACTAAACCAAAACTGAAAAATGACCACCTAGATGACCTTTTCAAAATCATTTTAGTTCAAGCTAAATGGGGTTGATGGATTTATGATTATTTTTCAGTAAGATCCCTTTCAAACACCAAAGAAACAAAGCTCAGAAGTGGTAGAGAACAGAACTAATTAATCTAAACCAAATCCTATTTTATCAATGTCATGGAAAAAAAAAAAAGAAATCATTCTACATTTAGCCCACATTGCAAAAACTGATCCAGGTTAAGAACAGATAAACATCATTTGCCTGTCAGTTCAGTCTTCTGGACCACCAACTATGCAAGTGTAATTTTAGTAGTCATAAAATAAGATTGTGTAACTTCTGTGTTTTGTCTTCATAGGCAAGACATGCAACTAATTTCTGAAGTACCTTTTGGAAACATGTGCATAGAGTATTCCAGTTCTATGTAACTTCCATTAAAAGTTGAAAGCCTAGAACTGAAACTGAAAAGAAAATGTAATTCTTAGTTTCAAAGTCATACTTTATTTCTAAGTCATGTATGTTAAGTATTTAGTTGTCTTTGCACCTTTAAAATGCAGAATGTGTTGTGTAATGAAACAAAACGTATTTGCTTGGTTTGTTTAACTGGTTAAATTCCTTTTTCTTCCAATAAAGTGCTGGAAAAAGAAAGATTGTTATATCTAGAAAAGAGAAAGCTGCAGAAAGAATATCATTGAAGAGTGCTGACTAGATTTAAACCATCAGAAGAGAGAAGGGTAATTTTTTCCCCAGTTTCCCATTGAAAAATAAAAGAAGGTGTAAGTTCAAGAAGGAAAACACAAGCCTAAGTGTAGGGAGAAGAAAAACCTTAGGTTACTTGTTGGCATGAAGATTTAGAAGAGAAAATGCATTATTATCCAGAGTATGTAGCTTAGGAAACTTGAGGTTTTCAGGACTTTAGCCACGTGTCAACACTGACTCAAACAGTTGAGTGGATGCTTCTATTTTTCCATGTTTCAGTAAAAAAAGTGGTGACAGGAATGCTAAACCAGGTGAAAGGCAAGTTTTATGGTGAACTGGGCTATCTCAGTGTAAACCCCATGGGTGTACAGCAGGTTTTATTTCCACATAGCTGAAATAATGTACCTCAGCTGTGATTGGGTTCTCCAGGATGGAACTGTGGTGCCTTGTCCCGTAACAACTGAGCCAGCTCCTCTTCCTTCCTGGCAGTAAAACTTGCCTTTGGGAAACACCTGTGGAACACAAGCAGGCTCGCTGGATGATGTGGGGAGGGAATGCAAACGGTGTTTCTGCTCAAAGTGTGCTTTCAAGGTGTTTGGCACAACTTTCTGGTCTGATTTTTGGTAGAACCGCCCTGGTTGGGACACAACGCTCAGAGCGTTTGGGTTGGAAACCACCAGGAGAGACACCCAGGGGAATTCTGTTCATAAATAATTGGGCACACCTGTTTGAGTGCTTTGATTTAAAGGGTTCCAGATTTATCCAAGGTATGGAAAGGCAGGAATGGTTGCTGGCCTCCCTTTTTACTCTCAAAAGCTGTGGGAAGATATTGGGGCTGTTTCAGCTTTTATCATGTGCCATGACTGAGTGGAGATGACACATAATCAATGGTAGTTTTAGATTAATGAGCTGTATTGTTTTACCTTTATATGCAGAGCTTAATAATTAATCTTATTAATAAAATGTCCTGGAAGTTGATGGAGTTGAGGAAGCACATCCTCAGGTTTTTTCATCAAGAAAATTGTGATTATCTGTTTGTTTTCTGCTTTGTTTTGTAATTATGCTCAGTAACACTGACAGTTCCTGAAAATACCATTCTTATTGGTGTGAAAAAGCATAATGTTAAATTCAATTAAGAATTTGGCTAGCAATATATATCAGCTGTGGAAATGTTTATCTTCTGCTTGTATCTACATAACTTTTCTGTCTTCATAAATTCCTGGTGTGTCACTACTGTATAGGATGCTGATGGACACATAACAGGTTTTTTTTCTATTTTTGCTATTCTTTAAAATAGCAGGGGTGAGGAGAAAATCATGGACAGCTGAGACTTGCTCAGGAAAGACCTCAAAAGCAATGGTTTCCAAAGGGGCTTAAATCTCACATTAAGTTGTTCATCTCCTGAAGCAAAGAAATTCCAAATCATCCACACACTTTAAAAAACCCTTCTGCTAATTGTTGTACCTTATGTGGGTGTCACCCATCCCTGAGGGGACACTGTGATTCCTGCCATAGTGGTGACTATGAAATCACAGTGACAATTAAGTCTTTGTTTCCTTTAACAGGATATAATAATTACTATAGCATGTAATTTATTATTGAAATAGTACAGGGCCTCTGCAAGCAAGTGTAATGTGAAGAGAGACTATTTTCTCACGTAAGTTTTTCCTCATAGCAGGTTGAACACCTCATGAGAACAGAACTGATTTATGCTTTCTGCTTCTTTCTTTCCTTCACCTTATAAATGGAATAGTTCGGGTTTGGAAAGGCAGGGTTTCCCTGCTGCTCCTGGGAAGGAAGCATCTTCCCATCTCTATCCAACTTTCTAGAACTTTCTCTGACTAACCAACTGGATGTTTTGAGTTTTCTGTTCTGTTGGATAGGTTAAAGATCAACAAAGAAGTCTAAGAAGGGCAAAGATTTCGCAGACTATTGGAGGATGGAAAACACATGATATAACCACAATATTGGGGTTTGGTTTGGTTTTTTCCTCTTCCCTATTAATCTATCTAGAAACAAGTTTGGAGCTTACTTTAATCTGAGTTTGCTCAGAATACATATGTCTGCCAGAGAGACAGAGAGCAGCCTTGAAAAACTCTCAACAGGAACAGGAGGAAAAGGTTAAGAGTAAAACCTACTGAAGTATATTCTCCATTGTCTTTGAATGATCTTTATTCCAATGGATTTGAGGCTACCAGATCCAGATTTATTACCACGAAGGAAAGAGAGAACCATCACACAAGCCATCTTAATTGCTGTTGATTGCTGAGACAGGAAGGTTTCCTTCAAGAGAGGAAGATGCTTTCCAGTGTATGACCCTGTGGGAATCCAAAATCCCCTTGTTCTGGCTCTCATTTATTCTCATTTTAATGTTTCTCAGCGTTGCACACCATATTTTATTCATTTCAGCTAGATGTGATGATGAGCTTGGAGAGCATTGTTTATTTTAATTAGGTCTTAGCATGGCTCATCCACATCAGTAGGCTGCAAAATTAGAAATGTTTGTTTTGTTTGTTTTCTGTGAGTTTGGAGCAACCTAATTAAAAACTCTAAAATGCTCAGACTCATAGGACAAAGAGTGGAAAGAGTTTGTGTCTTTCATTTCATTTACCATGTAATTTGTTATCTAAATCTAACCAAATAAGATTTCTCAGCTCTGTGCCGTATTTTTAACTATTCATAAAAATTGCCAAATGCTGACACTCTTGTCTGCTTGGTCCCTGCTCTCTCTGCATAGAGTTGGGCATGGCTGTGCAATGCCAAGTCTTGTGCAGGTGTGTCAGGAATGAAGTTTGCAGAGCAGCATTCAGGTGTCTTGTTTGGAGCTGAAAATAATTTCATGGAAGTTTTGTCAGCAGATGTTTGATTTCTTGTTTTTCACTCATATGTGCACTCTGGTTAGAATAGTGTATAATATGGTTTTTATTTTTTTAAAGTTCCTAGTTTCTTGCTCTTCTTCAAGTATTGGCTGTCACAATAAACTTCTATGTGCAATCTAGAATAATCTTATTTAGTATCTTCTCCAAAATCTCTCTGCTGAAGTGGGTTGTATTGATTTAATAGATCTTTAAGTCTAATCTACTTTAAACTTTGTTTTGGTTTGTTTTTTAACTAAAAGTATTCTGACCTACATACCCTCCTTTCACTTGCCTTTGTGTTTGGTTTTTTTTCAGGAGGTCTTAGCAGGGGAATATTGTAATTGAAGGTTAATTTCCTTTCATCCAGTTCTTCAACCACCATTTACCTGCTCATCCCACTTACATTTCTGGCAAGAAGTAAGGACAACATTTTGTGGCTCTGTAACTCATGAAAAACACACATCTTCAGCAATATTTGCTATATGCGTGTTTGCCAGCAATCACCTTTCTTGTTCAAGAGATAAGTACTTTTGAGAAAGAAAGAATGTTCAAAGTACAGTGATTTCCTCATCACTCTAAGAATAATAAGTTTTCCAGCTTCCATTTTGACTCAGGAAGCACATTATATTCTATAGCATTACACTCTGTGTTAGGTCCTTATTCTATATCTCATAGCTGGTTTTAGTGGCTTTTTAGAAATGCCTCAATATGGATTTAATATGGGTAAAGTCATCACAGAGCTCTACAAGACAGGTTCTAAACCAGGGATGCCTTGTTTTATTGATGAGACCTATGGCACCACTTCTATCAGCCACAAAAAACCTTTGTTTCTTGTGATTTCCCCATTATTATTATTTTTTGAAGTGGTAAAGAGTGGAACTCCTCCCTTTACATATGGGGTGTTTTCTCCCAAGGCCGTGCTCTCATAACTCACATTCATGCCAGTGTGAGTTGCATCCTCATTTCAGTAAGGAGACAGATCCCTTGGTGATTCCCAGTGACTTTCATTTTAAAGCCACTCCCTTGGTTTGAAAAGACTGCTAAGGAAGCCAGGAGCTTCCCTTGAAATGGAAAATATAATCCCCTTTAGCAAAATGGAAAATATAAACCCCTTTCCTCCGAATTACTATAATTTTGAAATTAAGGGGCTCTCAGGCAAAGATACGAGAGCAGGAATAACAGTTCTTTACTAGGAAAAATAAAAATAAAAATGCAGTAATACAAAACAACACTGCCAGAGTCAGAGCATGCCCTGGCCCCTGTGTGTCAGGGTGGTGGCACAGTCCCATCCCAGGATGGTGGCACAGTCCCATCCCAGGGGGGCTCAGGGTGGTGGCACAGTCCCATCCCAGGGGGCTCAGGGTGGTGGCACAGTCCCATCCCAGGGTGGCTCAGCCCTCCTGCAGTGCCAGCTGTGGTTCTGCTGGAGCAGGGATCCTGCACAAGGGGGGAGTTTTCCTCTGCAGCTCCAGGGCTGCTGGAGATGGGCCTGCTCTCCCTCTGGGAATGCAGGGCAGCAGAAAGCTGCTCCTCTGGGAATGCAGGGGGCAAAGGCTGCTGGGGTGTCCCAAACCTCAGACTGTATCCATGTAGGAATGCTTGGCTCCTGCCCTGGGAGGAGCATCTCCCCATGGGATGGTGGAATTTGATCAGCCCTGCAGGGACACTCACTGGCCATGGACAGAAGAGATCTCCTGGAGGGAGGATTGGCTGTGGGAGAGATAAATAAAACTGCCCAGTGAACAGAGGATAACTGCCCCAGCTCTGACAGATGGCGATAGAATACACACCCCCTGCTACATCTTGCATTTCCAACCTAAGACAGACACCAGGTGTGCAGTGCCAACCTATTATCTCGTCTGTTTTTATTTTTTTTTTTTGCCCTGCACTAGCAAAGCAAGCTGTCAGAAATGGAAAGATGCCCATGGACACTGCCTAGACCTTCATCAAAAAAAAAAAAAAAAACCAAACCAGGATCCTAATTAGCTTTGGAGTGTGTTTCCTTCTCAGAAGGATGCATATGTTTAGTTACAGACATTTCACTGGCTAAAACTCTTTTCAGTAATAATCTCACAGCACTTACTTGGTCCACCTTTTTTTTTAGCTCCACTGCAGAAATGCTCTTCATCCCTCACCATCATGACAAATGCTAGGAAAAATCCCTGGAAAAAAATGGAAAGATTTTTGGTGTGTGAAATTTTATCAAGTTGAAGATATAGTAACAAATATTTATATTTAAGTGCCAAATTTCTCAAATATGTGGCTACTTAAAGCTTTCAATCACTCCTACTGCTGGCATTAGCCAAACACAAACCTCAGCTATCTGTGTAGCTGTGATAGTCACATTCTAACTAACTTGAAAATATATGATTTTAATGGAGTTGAAATTAACTCACTGGACAGCATAAATTCCTTTCCTGAAGTGCTTGCCCAGATCTCTGGTGATGAAATTTGTGCACATGATAAGTATATTCCTAAACCCATTCAATTGCAAGAATTGCTTGAGAAAATAAATTATTGAAAATAAATTATTGAAAAGAAAAAAGGCAAAAAGGAAAGAGGAAAGAAAAAGGAAGAAAAAAAATGGGAAGGAAGGGAAGGGAAGGGAAGGGAAGGGAAGGGAAGGGAGGGAAGGGAAGGGAAGGGAAGGGAAGGGAAGGGAAGGGACAGGGAAGGGAAGGGAAGGGAAGGGAAGGGAAGGGAGGGCAGGGAAGGGAAGGGAAGGGCAGGGAAGGGAAGGGAAGGGAAGGGAAGGGGAAAGGATGAAGGGGATAGGATGAAGGGGAAAGGAGAAAGGAGAAAGGGGAAAAGGAAATAAAGCTATTTTTTAATATACTTTTTGTGTTTGTCATCCACTCCGTGTATAACCACTAGATGCCACTGTGCCCTAAGGAAGAAAATGAACCAGAGCCTCACGGCCTGCTGTAAATACAGAGCATAAACAGTTTCAGAAAGCCAGTGTTGATTCAAACACTGCAATTTCTTTAAATGTCTTTGCGACCAGACACAGCCAGACTGCTGATAACCACGATTCCCTGAAGCAGGCAGTTCAGTTCAAGAGGGTTCAAACACTTTGAGGTGTCCCAGCTGTTTTGCAGAACTGGTGCTTAGGGCTGACAGAGTTTTCAGCCAAGGGAGAATCTTCCCCAGCGCAGCAGGGACATCCCCTGGCAGCATCCCTGCTCCCTGTGGGATGGAAGTTGCTGTTTCCTCACTCTTTCTTTCTCACAAAAGAGTGGGGTTACAGGTGCTGTGGTTCCATTTTTCTGGAGCAACATAAATTAGTTGGTACTGGAATGTTTAGAAGGAGAAGAACTATCTTCCAGGAGGAGGAGCTGGATAACCTGGTGCTGCTTTTGAGGCTCTAACAGTTGTATTAGGAATAAGAAAAAATAGTTAGAATAGTTCAGCATCTTGAATCTGAAGTCATAATATTGAAATTAGAGTGCATGACTGCAAAAGTGATACTGTCTTTTTTTTTTTTTTTTTTTTCACCCAACTTCTTAAAAGATCTGTTTTTTGCATTTTCTTAGTGTCCTGGTCCTATAGGAGGAAATATTTTGTCCAGCAGCACAGAACAGCCATAATTTTATCTCAAAAGTCATCTATCATTTTACTCTGTTAAAGAGGACATGCCCATTAAATTCACTGGTGTTTTAATGAGGTTTATAGACACAGTAATACCTTCCCACCAATACCTGTGTCTTAAAACCTTTCTCCTGCTCTGTTTTAAAGAAATTCCTATAAAAAACAAAAAACAAAACAAAACAAAAAAAAACCCCAAAAACCAAAAAAACCCACCCCCCAAAAAAAAACCAAATAAAAACCCACCAAACAAAAAATTCCCCAAACCCCCAAAAACCCAACACCAAACCCCAACCTCTCCCATAATTTTAATATGGTGCAATTTTCTGAGAGAAAAAATGGGAAATTATATATTTGAAGAGGGAGTAAAATACTCCCTCCAGTGAGGTAAACCCTTCTGCTGCCACAGTGAGACAGAGGTCTGTCAGAAATTATGGCAGAAGAATTCAGAAGAGGATGTGGTTTCTTCCACCTTTCTTCTTGTGTTTCTATCAGTGCCACAGCTGTCCCTGCCTGAACTGGTCTGCAATTTTAATTTTTTTTTTTTCCTCAAAACAGCTGTATGAATATGTAGTATATTTTGAAACACTCTTGCTTTACATCCTGCAGGATGAAAAAAAAAAAAAAGGGAAAAAAATCATTGGTATTAAAACACCTTTTACTTTCAGAGACATTTCCTCAAAGGTGGGTGGGTGTATTTCTTCCCCTGTCTGGCTGCTGGAACATTTTGATGCAGGCTTCTCTGATCTTTTTATCACATCCAGTTGGTGCTGAGGTGAATTTCAATTATACATGGCATTTTTTTTCTCATCCAAATTTTCCTGAGTCTTTGAGCAACCTGCATGACAAGGCAATCAGTAAAACCCTGAAATACTGAGAGTGTTCTATCATAAACCACAGGTAGGTTAAATCTGAGTTTCACCAGTGTGGGTGTGCAGGCCTTCCCCCAAATCACCAGTGGTAAAAATATATTAAAGATTGAGAAGGGAAGGAAAGGAGAAAGGGAAATACCACAAAAAGGAAAACACCTACTTTTGTGCCTTCTCATGCTAACCAAGCAATGAGCATTTTCCATATTGTTGTCATTAATATGTAATGAAATTTTTAGTCTTCTGAAGGTGTCTTTCTCTGTGCCTTCATGTATTGCTCTGATTTGGTAGGGCTTTGCCTTCATCACTTGCTGATATTTTTTTTCTTCTGTTGTGGAAAACCAAAAAAAATCTTGCTGAGATTCCCTTGGGGTCATTAGGAGGGAGGTATGGATATCCTTAGGAACAACACACACGCAGACTCACCTAAAGAAAAGTTTTGAAATAAGTGTGGTCTGTAAGAATGAAAAGCTTATTGCATGTTGGGATTCCACCAAAAACAAACAAACAAACAAACAAACAAACAAAAAAAACCCCAACCAAACAAACAAAACAAAAAAACCCCCACCAAAACCCAAAAAAACAAAAAAAACCACCCCACCAAAAATAAAAACAAAAAACAAAAAACCACCAAAAAACCAAACAAACCCAAAGCCAAAAAACCTGATAAAAATGGGAAGAGCCTGCAATGAGATGAAATCTGTACCCAGGTGCTTCCACTCTCTGGCACACATTTTTCTGTCCTTTGCCAGTTCCTCTGTCAATTTGTAGTGAAGTGCTTCTGCTGTCAAGACATGGTAATGAAAGTAGAACCTGTGACCCTGGTGCTTTTCAGCCACAGACTGCTCACCCTGTTCCTAAGCCAAAAATGCTTCTTTGGGCTTATTTCTCTTCCTTTTCATTAAGTTAAAGATGCAAATGACATCCCAGTGGTTGATATGTTACGAGAAATAAACCCCAAACCCCACTTTTCCAAATTTGGTTTGCCCAGTACTAAATAAATACAGTGTGAGCAGAGGTGTTTTATCTGCATTGCCCTTCCTCCTCACAGTGTCTAGCACAATTGTAAAGGCTGTTGAGTTTTCTGAAAATATTGTAGACTATTTTAGGTGGTCCTTGAAAGAACCTGTGTGTGCTGAACAGAGTTGCTGTGAAACATTTTAGAATTTTATTATTTGCAACTGCAGAATCAAATCACCCCAAAGTCTCAACTTCCCCATATACTAAGGAAAAAAAAAAAAAAAAAGCTGCACAAAGTGGGATTATGTTTTAAAAAAACATTTCCCAGGCATCTACTAGGGCAATGAACTAATGAAACCAAAGCATTTACTGAAATAATTCAATTCTAAACACTGGCCAAAAAAAAAAAAAAAAAAAAAAGACAAAATCCATCAATATGTTAAATTAATCTTCAAGTATTAAATTAAATTGGCGTCAAATTTCAGGGAATTTTTTGGGTGCTTGATGCTATTTAACATATTTGCTAATTTTTTTTTTTCCTGCAGATTCAGCTAGGCTATTAGCCCAATATATTGACCAATTAATAAGCACTTTTAGTCCAAACATGGAAAACTAGTAATGAAAGATCTTGGGCCTTGATTAATTATTTTGGGTGTGGATTTGTTTGCTTTGGGTAAATGCAGTTGCAATAAATGATCTTAGAACGACACAAAATTAGTCAGTGGCACAGGTAAATACAGTGATAATATTATAGAAGCAGGTATAGATAATGACAGAATGTAAAATAGTAGTAATGGAATATAATAATAGAATGTACACATTGAAATGTGGATTGAGGATGGGAGATAAGGAACTTCTGCTCTCCTAAACCAAATAACGATGGGGACAATTTAATGTAACAATAAATAAATTTACAATACTCTTTCCCACAGGAGGCCATGACAAAACATCAAGGTCCACAAAATTGCTTCAGAATATTTAGCAAAGGTTTTGTTCTCTTGAGATTAATTTAGTCATGTTACATATTTTGCCAGTGTTGGAGGCAGTGTTTCATAGAGGTCAGGAGGAATTCTTCTGTGCTTAGAAGATTGTTCTATTTTCATGAAAACAGTCACTTTTGGAGACACAATACCAGACTGGATTACCTTGGGTTTGGTCCAAGTGGGAAATCCCAATATTTCCCATTAGACATGCAGCTGAAATGCTGAACAAATGCCTTGTCACATTGCTGGAGAAGGAAATAGAGAAGTGAGATTTACAGGGTGGGGGCTATGCACAGAAATGAAGAAACTAAAATGTTCTACAGCCTGCTGCCTGCTGCAGAAGTTTAATTTAAGAAAGCAGCTTTTGTTCAAGCAGGGTAGCAGCCAGATTTATAGGTGGTATGAACTATTCTCAGCTAAGATTAGAAAGAAATTCAAAGTTCATGGGGACAATCTCCTACTGCTTTTTCTCATGCAAAAGTGCAACAGACTTGAAAAACGGTGTTTTGGCAAAAGTAACTTTCAGTGTTTATGTTTAGCAATAAAGAAGAAATAGCTTTAGGCAGATCATATGTCAAGACAAAATGCCGCCAAACCAAATGTGTTACAATGCTGAAAAATAGTTTTAAAATACACAATACCTCAATTAATACCCAGAAGTTACATAAGAACTTTCTTGAAAAAGTACAGAAAAGCAAATAATGGTAGGAATCTTGGGCCAAGAAGCAGATTTCTGGGACTATGAATTATTCTTCAACAGCCGAGTGATCCAGATGGTGATTTTCAAGTTTTGGGTGTTCTTACCAGTCCAGTTCCATACATGATCAAAAAAATCAACTTGATGTCTCTCTGCTAACCTCTGCCCTGAATATATTATACCTTTTTTTTTGGCTGTTTTGCATGGGAATGAGTGAAATTTAATTCTCAGAATTATCAAGAAATGTTTTGAGGTGTTTAGAAGTCACAATTAGATTTGAAAGGGTCCTTTAATTTCATGGCTTGGTATCTACACATGGAGTTTCAGAGTCAGGGGCATCTAAATTGGTCATATAATACCAGAAGAAGTGAAAGAGAAAAGGTTGAAGGACTCTTGTAGATTGGCAATAGGAAAATTAGCTCTCATTTTGCACCCACCCATCCACCCCAATTTCTGGCAGCAGCACGAAATGGAGATCTGGCTTTAGAAACAGTCTCAACAAACATCAACAACTGTGAACTGTACATCTGAAACACTTCTGTTCTGCTTTTCTGTATCCCATTTTGCCATTGTGTGTAGGATTCCATTAACAGATAAGAGGATGCATTTGAGTCCAGCAACAATAATATGTGGAATCTTGCATTATGAGTCAAATTGTGTAGTACAAAAAGGTAATGTGGTCATTTGTGTGTCTTTTTTTTCCATTTTTTCTTTTTTTTTTTGGTTGACAATCCCTCTTTGAAAGCATTTTAGCTCTTTGCTCCCTTTCAGTTCGTTTCCTTCCTTCATGAGTAAATTCTGGCTTTGCTTCTGTTCTTCCAAGCTATTGTCCTGGTTCCTTGTGATAAGGCTGGTATCAACCTCACCATGTCTTCAAGGGCCTCCCAGGAGAGGAGGGGGTGTTTGTCAGAGCAAAACTGAATTCTGCAGATGGTTGGGCCTCCTGGTGCCTGGCTGAGTTGAAAGCAGTGCCATTTATCCTTTCACCCTTTGGTAGTCACTTCCTCATTTTCTTTGCTAATGCCCTAAAACTGATGGAATTATCGGGAGCAGTGCAGGAAAGGGCTGTATGGTAATTTGTTTTTGTGTAAATATGCATGCACAGACACACAAACACACGCTGCCTCCTTTGTTTGTAGTGCCAGGCTGAGCCTGTGAGCAGAAGGAATATCTCAGGTGTTTCCCAAACTCCATGGCTGCGTTGTTTCTGAACAGCATGTTTCATTTAATTAAGACACAAATGATGTTGTGCCAAAGCTATTAGGACTGCTGCATATATCACAATTAAATAAAGCCCACAGAAGCAAGGACTGCAAAGTCATATTTCCAGGCATAGTCAAATATTCCTTTATCTGTAGACAGTTTGCTGTTCACAGATGTACCAGCACACAGGGTGCTCCTCAGGAAAGCTTTCTGCACATTCCTGCCCCTTTTTCCTCCCAAAGTGCCAAATATATCTGACCCCA
>NC_066343.1:5772629-5866629 GCF_022539315.1 Serinus canaria | reverse complement strand
GAGAAGTGTCACAGCACCAAGCTTGACAGAGTTCAAGGAGCATTTGGACAATATGTTTGAGCACAAGGTGTGACTGTTACATATGTCCTGTGGAAGGCCAGGAGTTAGACTCAATGATCCTTGAGGGTCCTTCCAACTCAGGACATTCTATGATTCTCTGATTTTTTTTTTCTTAGCAAGGAGCACTCTAAATACTGAACATTTTTGTTTAAAACCAACAAACAAACAAACAAACAAACAAACAAACAAACAAACAAACAAATGCAATAAGAGTGCAACTCCAAAAGTCACTTCTGCACCTTTCTCTGAAAAGGAGCAATGGCTGTTATCTAAGCCAATGCTCTTTTTCAACATGTCTTATTTTCCTGAAGTACCAAAAGCTATATTTTTCATATTTCTTGAAGCCATATTCAGACAAGCCAAACAGGTGTAAAATTGCTTCAGCTGAGCAGGAGAGTAGAACACACAGTTGAAATAAATTCCAGAGCTTCCTTCTTTGGAATGCATCAAGTGGAGAAGGACACACCACGGTAACGGCAAAATTTTCCAGGAAAAAGAAGGAGGAAGAGTACCGAGGGAGAGTGGGTAGGGAACAGGGAGAGAGGAAAGGTATGAAAACCGCCGGGTGAAGGAAGATTCCTCTGCCACTGTCTCAGACAATATGGCATCGGCAAGCACCCAGGCACGCTCATGCAAATACAAGACACACGCCGTGCTGTCTGGCAAACCTCGTCCTCCCGTCGGGCTGGGCGCCAACGACGAGAAATGCAATCCAATGGCGTCCCGCACCCTCCTCCCAGTAAAGAGTTATTTTAAAACTTTACGCATAGTGCTCGGTAGCAACAGTGACCAGGGATAAAAGGGCAAAGGAGCAGGGCAAGGGAGGGAGCACAGGAACAAGAGGAAGGGTAAACCCCACCAAAGCTGCTCCAAAACGGCTGCAGCAGCATCAGCGGGAAGACCCGGGACGGGAAGGATGGCTCAGAGTCCGGGAGAGTCGAGGACGGCGTCCGAGCTCCGGCGAAGCACCTTGCGCTGGGCTCGGCGCTGGCTGCTAGGGTGGCCCCGGCCCCGCCTGGCGCTAAGGGCGCTACCAGGGCCGGTGTTCCCCGCAGGGAAGCGGAGCGGAGCCTGCACGGGAGGCGAGGCGGCGGTAGCGCCGCAGGAAGTCGGCGCCCGAGGGGGCTGGCACGGGGGCGGCGGTGGGGCGGCCCCGCCCGGCCCGGCCCGCCGTCCGCAGCGGTCACCCGCCGGGAGCCGCCGCCAGGACCTCCTTGGCGTCGGCGATGGTGCTGCCGGGGTCCTGCTGCCCTTTCCCGGGACTCGTCCCGCTGCCCCAGGCAGGGCCCCTCCGCCCGGGCGCGCCGCGCCGCCACCGCCCGTGCCGCCCGTGCCCCCTGCTGCTGTTCCGCTCGCTGCTCGGGCTGGGGCTGCTGCAGACCGGCCTGGGCTGCGCCCTGGTGGCTCTGTGCTTCGGGGCGCTGTCGCTGAGCAGCGCCCCGCAGGTGAAGAACGCGTGTCCCCTCTGGGCCGGCTCCTCGGTAAGTGGCGGCCGCGGGCCGGGACACGCCATGCTGGGGTCCGGCCGTGCGTGCTCGGCACCTGCGGGGCTGGCTGTCCCGAGGGATGCGTGATCCCGCTCCTCCGCGACCCGCTCCCGGAAAGAGCCTCCGGGTAACGGGGTAACGGCTCTTTGCTGCCAGCTTTGTAGGTTGTCTGCAGGGCCCCATCTGAGTTACAAAAGTCGAGACAAGCGAATAGGGGATTTATTTCCTGACGTGCATTTTTGGTGAAAAAAAAAAGTACTCCGTTATTTTGCGCTATCAGACGCAGGATTTTCAAAAACTGTTGAGTGTGTAGATGTTGCATGTTTGTGTTTTGTGCCTTTGATCGTAGGCATAATGCACAGATAAATCAGCAATGTTCCTGGGGAAAAAATGGATGTACTTAGCACAGTTTTGGAAGGAGTACTGAAAGAAGTTATTCCATCTCCTGTTGGGCCCTGCTTTAAACCACAGCTTTATAAATATGGAATATATACAAGAATTTATTTGCAGAAGCTAGGCAGAAGTAAGCACAGTAAGTGCAGCAGAGTGTTTGGGCCCTCCAGCAGTCAGAAAGTCATGTACTGGGATGCACACTCAGCTCCTGCTGCCTGTGTGAACAGTATCAGCTTATCCCTCGCTTTAAACATTTAAATTAAATTGCCGTGCTGTTCACCACCTGTAAAAATGTGCTCAGTGCAGTAGTTTGGGATTGAGTAGTTCCTGTTTATCTGTATAATGCAGTGTTCATCCCTGAATGTACACAGTCCTTGGGGGTGAGGGAAATCCAGCCCATCCAAATGTCTGTTTGGTATCTCTCTCGTTATCTTTCATCCTTTTTGAGGCTTTTTTGGTTTTTTTTTTGGTTTTTTTTTTTGTTTTGTTTTGTTGTTGTTTTTTTTTATTCTAACTCTAGGTTAAAAGAAGTTTATGTAACCAATGGACTTTCCTTGAAGTCTGCACACAGAACATGCTTGTGCTTTTAAAAAGTTTTAAAATCGCATGTGTAAGATAGAGGTATTCAGTATTTTTAACAATCAAGAAGGGTGTGATTTTGTTTGGGGTTTTTAAAATTCTATTTCTGAAACAATAGTACACTCAAAAAAGTTACTGAAATACTGTTTGGGTGTGAAAATATATGTGAAAATTTTAGCCCCGAAGCAACCTGGAAAAGCAGATGCCATTAAAAGGTGACTGATGTGTCTGTTGGGTGCTTTTATTTGGTTTTCTTTTCGTTATGGATGCTACATGCTGACTTGTGAGGGGCATGTCAGGAAAATTCTGAGAATTTCTTATCTTTAACAGATGTAATGAAATAAATTTGGTGTCATTAAGGAAAAGAATTATGTCAGTATTGATGTGCTTTGTTATAAAATCATGTGTCCATTTTGCTGTCAGAGAATTCAAAAAATACTTTGTTATGAAACTGCAGTTATGTATGTGGTTTTGCAACACCAGTGATGATATCAGTAGGTGTTTTGGCCAAGTCATATATGTGTGTTACGCTAGATTAAATTGATCATGTCAAGTGAATGAAGTTACAGAAGGGATTTATTAAAAATACTGTTGGATGACTTCCTGCTTGTTCCAGTCTTCCTGTTTCTTTTTGGGGTAGGAGCTTGGTTGGCTTAGTCACAACGTCCATAGAGTTAAAAGTATAGCTGCTGACTTAGGGGACCTGCTGAGAAACTTATTTGCCTTTCTTTATAGAGTTCCTATTCTTATGTGAGAGAGTATTCGGGTAGGCTGTTTGTTTCAGTTCTACAGCAATTCTTTATCATTTCTTAATTGTTTGGTCCTGTAAGGTAAAGAAAGAATCATAAAGTTCAGTTCTGTGATTTAGCAAGTTTAATCTAAAAACTGCTGTTGCAGAAGAATGTGCTTTTATTTTAACTTCTGTCCTCATGCTGATACTGGGATTCATCTGATTACGTAGCAAAACTTTTCAGAGAGGTAGTGCTGGTGCTCCTTATTGATTTTGGTAGGGTTCATGCTCTGGGATTCAGCTACCTAGAATGGTCAGAAGTCAGCAAAAGGGAAGAAGGAAGTAGGCACTTAAGTGCTGAGATGGTAATGGAGAGAGGGGAGGAAATGGACAATTTTAGATTTGCCTAGCCATGTTGCAGAGAACAAATACTTAACTGGCTGAAAGCAGTTATTTAAGGCAAATGTGGAGTTCAGAATTGATGACATACTACTTCTCCCCATGCATGTGTTCTGGGAGGGAAAAGTAAGAAACTAGCAGATTTAATTTGGTTATTATTTCGCAGGGTGCTCTTAGGAGCAAAGAACTTATTCAGCATAGGTATCCTCTGCTTTAAAGTGCATCTTAGTATCTTCCCAGCATTGCTGTAGTGTTCCAAAGTACACTAATAAAAACAGTGTAAATACCATTTTGTGAACAGTTCTTTGCTTCTTGGTGACGCTACATTTTTTTATGTTGTAGGCAATCTTATGTGGAATCTTAGGGTTAACAACATGGAAGAAGCCAATGCGGCTTTTGGTAAGTATGGATTAGACTTTGTAAGGACATTATAAAAAAAAAAAGAGCCTAATTTAATAATTGTTGGTAAAAAAAAACCCCACCCTTTTCTTCTTTCAAAAAAATAATGATGAGTCTTTCTTTTCAAATTGCAGAATCATAATTATTTAAAGAGTAGTCAAAGACTGTTCAAGGCCATATTCATTCCTGCATGGATGAAGTCCCCTGTAAGGGCAAGAGTGGACCATGTCTGGAAGAATTGTTATTTAAAGTGCACATATTATGGTTTTTTATGTATAAGAAAATACTGTCTTAGAATAAGTAATTTAGTTCTCCAAGGTAGCGCAGCTTAAAGTGAAATGAAGGAGATGGCTTTAAATCCTAGCTTAGTTGTAGTGTTTTAGTTTTTGCCAGTGGGTTTGAGAGCTAATTTAACACCTTACAGCAGGATCCAGTGCTAGTTTCATATACAGTTGGCATTGCATTGCTGTGAGAGAAGCAGATTGATGTGCAGGGTGTGTAAGCTGCTTCCACATGTAAGTGAAATCTGAAGCTCTGTAGCTCTTAATGTCTCCGAGTTGGGATTTGAAAAGGAGTTGCGGAATGACTTTCGTTTGTGTGTGAGTTTAGGGAGTTTTTTAATTTGGTTGATTGATTTTGTTTTGTTTTGTTTTATTTATTTTTGTTTACTTGCTTGGAATATTTTTTCTTACTGACACTTCTGAAGACTTTTTTCAGGCCAAGGCAGTTGTTTAATTTTTCTGCAGCACTCTTTTGGAATCCACATGGGTATCAGTGAGGAGTACCAAGGATTAGATGTGCAAGCTGTGGATAGAATCATAGATTCACCAAGGTTAGAAGAGAGATTTGTGATCGTCAAGTCCAGCTGTCAACCCAGCACTGCCCCAAATCCCTAAACTACATCAGCCAGTGCCAGGTCCAGATGCCTCTTGAACACCTCCAGGGATGGTGACTCCACCACCTCCCTGGTGCATCCTGTTCCAAAGCATGGCTACCCTAACAGCAAAAAAGCTTTTCCTAGTGTCTGATCTGACTCTCCCTTGTCTCAGCCTGAGGCCGCTCCCTCTTGCCCTCTCCCTGCAGGCGCTGCAGCGGATTCAGGCCCCGGCTCACCTCAGCCTCCTTACAGGGAGCTGCAAAAAGCAGCGAGGTCCCCCTGAGCCTCCTCTCCCTGGGACTAAACCCCCCAGCCCCTCAGCTGTCCCTCACGAGAGATGTTCTCCAGTCCTTTCAGGAGCCTCGCTGCCCTTGGCTGGCAGGCCCCAGCCCCTCGGTGTCCCTTTAGAAGTGAGGGGCCCAGAGCTGAGCACGGCCTTGAGGCCGCGAGGCCTCCCCAGTGCCGGGGCCGGGGCGCGGTCGCTGCCCTCGTCCTGCTGCCCACGCTGCTCTGGACACAGCCCAGGATGCCACTGACCGCCTTGGCCACCTGGGAATGCTGCTGGCTCATGTTCAGCTAGCACCCCTGACATCCATTGTTATTTCTCAGTGTGCGTTGGTTAACATGGGCAAGTTTTTTAGGAGTTTTGTGGATATAGAGAGGAGCCCACTGTTAGAGACTCCCAATCTGGAATCACATATTTTCATCAAGATAAATGTACATGCTGTCAGTCTCAAACTGCCTAAGGCTTGCGCAGTACTCCTGTGTTAATACTGCCTGTGTTCTGTGCTGTTTCTATAGCATGTTGTTGCTCTTTCACTCTTTAATATTCTCCTGTGTATAAACCTTATTTTACTTTCCTAGTTTTACTTAAGGAGAAAACACTAATTCTTCTTGATCCCTTCTTTTATTTCAAATTATCTTTAGGATATCTTTAGGTCACATGCTGAAGGAGATTGCCTTGGGATATTATGCAGCAGGAAAGTTTTTGATGTGAAATTGATAAAAGCTCTGAGCAGCCTGCCATGATTTCATAGCTGACCCTACTTTTGAGCAGGAGATAACACAGGTGTCTTCCTCTGCTCTCTTACAGCCACAGTTATTCTGCGATTCTATGAAACTGTTCTTGTGTTTTTTCTTATTTGTATGTGTATTCTATAGAGGTTTGATTTTTGATAGCCAGATGAGATTAGCCTTGATACTGGGAAGCATTTCTGCTAAAATAGCAGTGAAACCCTGGAACAGACTCCTAGAGATGTGTTTGATGCCCCAAGGTGTCAGTATTCCAGAGGCATTTTGGACAAGGCACTTAATACTGTGCTTTGATTTTTGGTGGGCCCTGAAGTGGTCAGGCAGTTGAACTAGATGATTGCTGTAGGTCCCTTCCAACTGAAATATTCTATTCTATGTGGGAAAATAAAAAGAAACAAGCATTAAACTCTTCTTGAGGGTAAGGAAATAATGCCTTAAACTAGCTGCAGTCTTTCAAGGACAGATTGTTAGTTTCTGTGAGCATATTTATGCTGGGCTAAATATCTATTATGTCTACCCCCTACTAACTTGAATGTTTTCTCTAGGGAGTTATGAAGATGCACTATTACACAAATTGTAAAAGCAAGCTTCCTAAGTGTCTCAGCAATGAGAATCATTATATAATCATGACTTAAAACTATGAATTTCATAAGCAAGACTAGAAAACTCATTCGGAACTAAAACATTTTTATTTTTTCAGTTGTGACTGTCCCCCTTTTACAACTCCTTATGTAAAGCCTTAGAACTCCCAGTGATGGTTTCTCACTATCTGTGTTTGGGTTTTTGTGAAGGGTCAGGCTGTCCATGGCTACCACTTCAATCCAAGGCCTTGGCAATGGAGAAAATAACCAGACTGTAGTTGGTTTTTGGTTTTTTTTTTTCTGTGATGGCAAGATTCTGGTGCTGCTGATGCTTGCAGAAAGCACTGGGCTGCCGTGCTGTGAGAAAGGAACTGGGGATGGTCTGTGGTGTTTCAGCTACTTGTGTTCTTCTTTGGAGGGGAGAAAGGAAGGAAAACACATTGGTTACAGATGTAGTGGACTTTCAGTAGCACACCTTCTGTGAAAAAACAGCTGTGAAGAGGGATGGCTGTGATGAGACCTGTTAGTAAATAAAATGGAGAGCCATATTTGGGTTTTGCCATCCACGCTGTTTTACAGCTGTATTAACAGTGTGGGATGATACTAGATAAATAATGTATCTGAGAGAGAGGGTTCTGCAAGGCAAAATTAAGTCATACATTTTGAAAGACATTTTTGCAAGGAAGGCCTACCCTTGAGCAGTACATCTGCTGAGAAGTCTGGTTTCAGTCCTTCCTTGGTTTTTTGAGGAATTTCCATTCTGGTTGTTGATATCAAGTGTCAATCAGTTTTGGAAGTCAGCTTGTAATGCTTGTGCTTGGAAGCTGATTTTTCTTTGAGGTAATGCTGAGTTAACACTGGACTCAATAATCTTAGAAATGTTAATCATCCTGTGTTTCTTCTTCTTTAGTACTGTCCAAATGTATTAATGTGGAAAGGGAAACTCACCACTACATACCCCTCCAAGTTACTTGGGTATTGACTCTGAACTGTTCTGGGCTCAGTCTTCCTCAGTGTTCCTTCCTCCATGCATAGAATCTCCACTCTTCCTCAGTGTTCCTTCCTCCATGCATAGAATCTCCACTCCTAAGCTCCTTCCTTTCACACAGCTTTAAATCTTAGTTTAACCTGAAAGAAATTAAATTCTTTCAGTGAGTACATCAGTTCTTCATTGTTAGTTTGATTGTGTATGTTTTGAAGGCAGTTCATGTCTTTGACAGGTCATGCTAGCTGCTATAGTGTCTGTCCTTACTTGTATGCCAGATTAGACTGATTTGACTTTATGTTGCATTCCCAGGAGTTGCCAGGAGCCATAAATGCTTTGCTGAATGCAGAAGTCCTTAGCTTGTGAAGCATTCTTTTCTTTTAGTCATGCCAAATTAGTAACAACCCTGTAGAGTGCTTTTTAGGTGACTCTCTGACTGTGCTTGTTTCTGGTTTGGGGTTTTTTTCTCCATCTGTAACAAAGACTTCAAGTTAAGCACCTCTCTGGTGTCTGCTTGGTACTTGAGTTCTTCTGCTAAAGACGAGACTTATCTGTGATCCAGTGAAAGGGAGAGGAGTGCCAGCATCCAACAAGACTCTAGCCTTTTGTGCTGTGCAGTTTAACTGCTGCAGCTTCAAGTACTGGGGAGCAGTTTGGTACCTGCCAAATGAATGGGATCAAGAAGTCAGCAGAACACATGCAAGCTGGTTGGATGTGACTCTCTTTCAGCTGTGTCAAGTACTGCATGCTTAATGTTGTTTGCTAGCATGGTAGCTTTTGTGTTCATACATGCCATTATTTTCATGTGAAGCTTTGAGGGGTTTGACAGAAAAGTCAGTGTTGCACATCCAGCATGAGTCACTCAGTCTGGATTCTTCAGATGTTTTACAGTGTGGTCACATAAGGATTTGAAATTTTTATTTGAAACACTTTTAATTTAAACGTGTTAATATCTTTGGTTAATGACAAATATTTACAGATCTTACTTTTAAAACAGAAAAGTTTATGGAATTCAGGCTTTATTTATAATCTGGAAATTTTTGAAGAATTTATTTGTGGTAAACCTTGTATTTAATTGAAAATTTTTACCCAAAGAAAAATCTGTTCCAGACATAAAATCCAATCTTTGAATAAAGATTTCTTAGGGCTGACTACTACTATTATATCTGCACCTTGACAGATTTTCACGAATTCAACTAAAATTTAATGTATAGATCAAGATACTCCATTCAGGTAATGTTCTTAAATTTTAGCTCTGCTAGTGACAGTGAACTGTGAACAGAAGCTCCATATCATGTCCTTAACCCTGAAAACCAGTCTCTCCCTAGGCATGTGCTTTATGACAAGCAGTCATTTGACTTGTGAGAACTATTGTAGTAGTATCTTTTTTCCCTGGATTTTAGAAGTAAAATAGTTCTGTATTAACCTCTTTGCTCACACGCTAGACTCCAGCATTAAGTCAATAAGTAGTAATTATGCAAAGGTTTTAAAATCAGTATAAGCAAAGAGAGATACGCTTTTAAGTGTGAGATTATGAAAAGCCATTAGAAGCTTATAGCCATTTATATGCTGAAAAAGCTTTTCTCTCATACATGGGGTGTTTTAGTGTGGCATTTAAAATATGTGACTTTTTATTAAATGAATTAATTTCTCTTTTCTTGTGGGGCTTTCCTTTGTTCACAGTTGTATTGTGGGTTTCCCCATATGGTACAACGAATAGCTCTCACAACTGACAGAAATCTAATAAGGTCCTATGAGTTTTAATTATTGCTATTGCTGCTGTGCATGTGGACAATTAATAAATGGATGTACTCTTTTCTACAGGATGTTTATAAAGAATATATGTAGGCTGTAAACTGATATAAGAGTTGCTGAAGTAACTGTTTTTTCTTTCATTTAAATGCCTGCTTGGGCATCAGTCCTGCACCTGCAAGTTCAAGTGAAAGCAGTTCCTCTCTGGCATTAGATACTTGCTTCAATGGCAGCAGCAGCAGCAGCAGGACAAAAAGGAGCTTCCCCATTCAGAATGAAAGATAGTGTCAGAGCTTTACTATGCAAATTTATTTTTCCTTGGAGTCCTCAAAAAGCATGATGATACTTTTTACCTGAAAAAAAGATCATATGTGCAAGACCTTAGCAAATATGAATAGAATACACTTCATTTTCATGTAGTTTAATTCACATGAAGGTTCCTCATGGCTTTCTGCAGCTGTTCACAGTCCATGTGTATATAATGGTCTGAAGATGAAACTGTGAACCAAACTAAGGCCATAGTTTTGAGTTGTTTCCGGTTTTATAACTGCAGTCAACTCCAGTTACATCTGTTTCGGTTTTTGAAATACCATGTTTGCCTTTCTCTATTTTTTTTTCTAAATTGAAAAGATCTTCTCTCCCCTGGGTAGGATCTTCCGTCACTGGGATAAAGTGTAACTTCTGTTTTTACTTGTAGGTGGGTATATGTTTAAATTTGTGTCTGCAGGAGAATATAAGTAACTAAATAAGCTGACAGAGTACATGTTAGATTGGACAGTGAGTGACTGAATACTGTGGGCACAGAGGGTTGTGATCAGTGGTGAAAGCCAAGCCAGCCAAGGACCAGGGGTGAGCCTGAGGGGTGGAAACTGTGGGGCCAGTACCACTGAAGTGAGTGCTCTGCACAGTGGATCTAACTGCACTGTGAGCACAGGCGATGCCAGACTGGGAGGAATGGCTGATACACTGAGTATTGCCATTCAGAATGACCTGGACAGGCTGAAGATTGCATTGAAAGGAATCTCTTGAAGTTCAGCAATGGGGAATACAAAGTCCTGCCTGTGCAGGGAAATTATTCTATCACACAGGAGGGAACAACATGGTGGAAAGCAGCTCTACAAAAAAAAAAAAAACCTGGGCATCCGGGTGGACAACAAGCTGTCCCCTAAGACAGCAAAGTGCTCTTGTGGCAGAGAAGACGACGGGTGTCCTGGGCTGGATTAGGCAGGGACTTGCCAATAGATCAAGGGATGTGATACTTCCAACACCTGGAGAGGTGAGAAGGCTGTGGCTGTTCAGCCTGGAGAAGAGGAGGCTCAGTGGAAATCTCCTGCATCTCCATTAATAGCTGATGGGAAGGAACAAAGAATAGAGAGCTGAACCTTTCTCAGTAGTGCTCACTGCCAGGACAATGAGCAGAGCTGAGAAAATAGGAAACTCCATCTGAACGTGGAAGGCAACTTTTTTACTGTTATGATGGTTAAAAACTGGTGTAGGTTACATGTAAAGATAGTCAAAACTAACTGGACATTATATTCAACAGCTTGCCATAGGTCATAGCATCATAGAATGTTCTGTGTTGGAAGGGATCTTATGCTTCCAGGTCCCTTGTTGTGACACCTGCTTGAATAGGAGAGTAGATTTAAATGGTCTCAAGAGATCCCTTCCAATCTCGGTTACTGTGTACAAATGCTGACCAGTGATGGAGCAGAAAGAAAAAAGACTTTTTTTCTCTAGACAGTCAAGTACATTGTCTTGTCAACTGTCAAGATGAGTGGTAGAGTATTTTGTGGTTATGGTTCAGATCATGGTAGTATTTTAGATTAAAGATGGAGGAATTATTCTTATCTTCTGCTCATTTGGCCAGATTTTCTGAATATTGGATTATTCAGTCAAAAATATACCTATAATAAAAAAACAGATCAAGATTATATTTGCGCATGGTAGACTTTATTAGAACATAAATGCAGAAAGTATCCTTGTTTCACATATTTATGATAATGCTCCTTCCCTTCCTCTTTGTTCTTTGATTTCTGACATTCCTTTAGAAAAATATTAATGATTTTGTTTGTTTTTCAAAATTTTGGATTGGAGGTCTTGATGTTAACTGTAACTTTTTATATAGCTATAGATGGAATTGTTTCCATTGCAGTTTCTGTACCACAGGAGACAACTTAAATGTGAGTTTGCTAGCTCATTGTGTTTTTTTAAAATCTTTCTTTACTTTAGCCACGTAACTTCTTTTCTCCATTTGTCATCAGCTGGAAAAGGACAAATACACCTCTTGTTTTCCTTAATATAATTTAATGGGACTTGTGCTATAAATATATTGCATGTTGAAACAGCTTCTGTTTCACTTACAATACTGGCTAATTCCTAATTATCGGTGCCCTGTGTGGAACCCAGTTGAAAAGTTTTCTTTATATGAAATACCTGCGTGTACCAATTTTTTTCTCAAAGTAGTTTTTTGGTAGAAGAACAATAAAGATAATTTAGGTAAAAACATAAGGAATGGGTTTCATTCATTTACATGCTAAGCATAGTGTAATTTTTAAAAAATCATTAGATTCTATGTTTGTATGGGAAAAAAATGACAATCAGAGTGCTTTCTAGCACTAACCCCCTCTTATCTGTGGTTTTGTGATTAGTACAAAGCTAGGACAAAATACTCTTCCTCTTAATAATTTATAAATTATTTTGGTTTTAGTGTGTCTAACACAAAGTAGTCCCAGTCCTCTGCAGAGATTCACTAATAGCTACATCAATTATTGGGATTTTTGGGATTAAAATCTACCTTACAGCATGTTATGGTAGTAATAGTAATGACTAGTAATGTTGTAATTGAAGAATTTATTTTGCATAGTAATGCTCTTTGGCTCTTGTCCATTCATTGGGGATTATTTCCCTGAACCTCAGGAAATGGGAACATAATTTGTACAACAGCTGTTACCTCTTTCTGCTTCAGATTCCAGGTAGCTAACCATGGTACATCAGGTAAATTTATTTGGAAGGCCATGGTGTTCTTTGCACGTTTAGGAAGTCCTTGTTACTGGCTCTTCTGTAAAGCTGTCTGGAGCAGGACTGAACTCACATCCCTCATAGTGTCTTTCTCTTCCTCTGTTTTTTGTGATGTCCTACTTTTTTAATTTGGACCATTTTGCTACAAAGAAACCTGAGTGAGCAGATTGTTATTAAAAAGGATGCTTTAGGACGTTAAGAATCTGATACTTGCTTTGTGGGATTGAATGCTTGAGGAGGAATCTTACCTTTATTTGTCTCTAAAGTTGTAGTCTTATCCATAGAACTTTTTCTTGAAGTACAGGATATTTTTGCCTGTATGAAAACAGACAGGGATGGTTCTTTCGTATGTCCAAAATCCATATCCACAGTCATGTAAGCATAGATTGTAAGGGCATAGGTGAAAGCAACACATCATTTTGTCCACTGCTTTTGCTTGTCCTTTTTTCAATGTATTTATTGCTCTTGCCATTGCTCGATTTCTGGTGGTTTATAAATTTGAAAGTATTATCTGATTTATAAATATTCTGGTTTTAGTAGCCAGGAGGAAATAAAATCATGGAGCTTGTCTCTAAAGTGTTGCCATCTTTATTGTACTGGAACAAATACTTTTCATGTATTTGTGCTGCAGAGTAATTCAGGAACTGGACAAAGTGAATGTTGGTTTAAGAAGTTTCTTCCTCTTCAAGTTTCTTTACTGTTTTGAATGTGTTGAGAGTTAAACTTGGTGGAACAATATGACACACAGTGAAAGTTGGGCAACTTGCAGATCATACTTTGCACTCCAACAAAACCTTTAATTGCTTGTACTATTACTACTGATATTTTCAATAGTTGCATAACTAGTCCAGAATAAGGAGAGAGAAGACAGAGAATTTTGGGAATAGGTTAAGACACCTTGGGGCACTGAAGTCATGGGCAGTTTTGAAAAAGCAGAGTCATTCCCAGCTTCAGTTTGTGAATGGGCTTTGCTCTGTAATAGGTTCCTTGAGTTGAGTTTCTGTGCCCACTGCAGTTAACTTTGTTTTGGTGTTCCAGGTTAACCTGTTTGTTCTGCTGTGTATGATCAGTTTTATGCTGAATGTGACTGGATTAATACTAGGATGTCAAGGCATTCAATTTGTGTCCGGTGTACCCAGATGCAATTTGGTGAGCACACATACTGATTTGCATGGATTTCTTCTCATAATGTCCTATTAGCTTGCTGTGCTGAGATCACAAAATGTCCTCATGTAGAGTTGCATTAAAGAACTAGCACAGGGATGAATGCAATGTAAAAAATATAAACTGTTGAAAAAAGCCTGTGTGTGGGTAATTGTGAGGTACTTAAAAAATATTCAGTTCATCATGTGTGGGTGGGATTATTCTTGTTTTGCCTCACCTGAGAAGGAGTGTTCTGTGCTACTTTACAGCAGAAGCTGTGAGAAAATAAATAAGGTATGTGAAATCATAGTAGCTTTTCTGAACACTTCCGCTTGAGGAAGATGCAGTCTGTACAAGGCAGGATAGAATGCAAAGGATTTTTCTCAAGTGGTTCTCATGAAAAATAGAAGAATGACTATTGATGAACTGGAAACTGTGGAATAATTGAAATTTAAGGATACAGTACAGAGTCACTTTTTGATGAAGATGATTGTGTATAAAAGCTTGAAGGACTTTGTGGATTAATGGAAGAGATTTTTGAATATCTATTTTCATTCATTAATTCTTTCAGGAAAGCTATTGTTGGTTCCTGACATGCCAGTAAGATGTATCGCAGTGAGAGTCCAAGATTATAAACCCATGGGAATCTAGATTCATCCAGTATCACTGTACCAAAGCCATCATGAGAATTAATAATGATATTCCTGATGAAGTGGTCAAATATTGCAGGAATTTCCGAGTTGTCTGTATTTGGAAATATAGGGTACAGCAAAAAAGACATTCCTGAAATCATCAATTATTTTGTAGGGTGGCTTCTATAGGTGGAAGAATGTCAACATTGTGACTCCAGAGTTTGAAAGCTAAATCCACAGTTATTTTTAGATATGGAAGAATTGAATTTCCACTCTGAAAACTAAGATGATAAGATTAATTTGAAAGCGAAAGTTTCAAACACACCACAAAAAACAGTGGTGTACAGATATGGCTGTTAATGATTTGACTGGGTTGAAATTATAGTTGTGGGTTTCATTCCATCCATAGAAATGCAAGATATATTCTTGAATCATAGAAAATGTGTACAGTTCATATAGAGAGGTCTACACAACAGTCAGAGAAATAATTTCTGGGCAGTTCTGCGTTGGAAAGAGCATAGGTAATAAAATTGCTTTGCAATCAGTGCGGCTTTGATTACAGCTGGGTTGTATTTAAATGTGTTAATGCATTACCCACAATGCTTTCTCTCAAATAAGAAGTGTATAGTACAGCTTTATAATCATTGGCATACTAAACTGTTCAGTTATATGATTGAACTGTATTTCCAGTCTGCTTTGTGGTCATGGGCTTAGTTTAAGACAAAAGGTTCTATATTATGCAGGTAAAAATATTGCCTAAAACAATTAAAAAGCAGAGTTTTGTTTCTTAAAGATGGATATGGATGAAAACAAGACTTGTTTTTGCTGTGAAGAACTTCATCCCACTACCTGCACAGAAGCAAAGGCTGTACTGAAGCTATACCATGTGAAGTCATGCCGTGCTGCTCACCTTCTTCTCAAGGTATCCTGCACACCCATCAGTTGTACTGCTTTTATAATGTCCCTGCTCATGCAGCAGTGCAGAGCTGAAGTGTTTACTGGCAAAAACTGATATTTTTCTGGTCTTCTATAGTGGTCAGAAGCTCTTCATGGTACTGTAACGTGATGGGAGGGGAGGGTTTCATGTCTAGGTTTTGACCAGTGCATTGCTGAGCCAATAAGCAGTTCTTGCCTGTTTTTTGTGTTTAGTTCCACCAAAACTGTGGTTGAATCCAGACAAGATTACAGGGGTAAATGAGATCTACATTTTAGCTAATGATTTGATGCCTTTGTTAGTCTTCTGCACTTCTCAGCCTTTTGTGGCTTACAAACTGCTAAAATAAAGCTCCCAACCATCACCATCTTCAAATATAAAAACATTGACATTTCTTTAATGGTTATCATATTGAATCTGTATTTTCCACAGAGATGTTATGAGGAAGGTTGTAATTCTTGGATGAGTAGATGGATAAATCACATATGAGCTGTATTAAACCCTTTTGGATCTCTCTGTCCGGACAATAAATAGTGTAAAACAAGTTTTTGCAAATTACTCCAGTCTTGAAGATTGTGCTGAAGACTTCATTCCATACATTTCTTAGAAGTAATTGCCAAGATCATCCCTGTGTTTTCTCTATTTGTTTTAGTTTTGTACTATGATGTATTATCGTTATTATTTTGACATTTACAAATACCATGATTTAATTTTTTAATTTCAATAATCTTCATGTTCTTCAGAAGGTTCTCTTAGCTCTTAGTGCCCTGAATGCTCTCACCGCCACAGTTTGCTTCACAGTGGCTGCCCTGCATTACTTACTGACACTTGCATCAAGAAGATTTTGCACAGTAAGTGAGCACCAGGCATTGCCTGCCATAGAGAGGGCACAAACAGTATTAACAGATTACAATGTTCAGCAGTATGTATAGCTCAGAAGGGTTCTAACACAAGTTTTGTTTGAATAGGATGAATTTGAGATTGAAGGTGAAGATCGGAATTTGGATCCTGATGACTTTGTCCCACCTGTCCCACCTCCCTCCTATTTTGCAACTTTTAATTCTTGTACTCCACCAAGTCACAGGTAAAACTGTACACTCCCTTGCTTTTGGTGTCTTTTGAAACACTGCCCAATCTTTTTTTTTTAAGACTGTTTTTTCTGGTGAAAAAGATTTGTGATTTTAGGAGGATTAAAAAAATAAAAGAAGAAAAAACCCATTAGTTTGGAGAAAGCATAAATACAGTGTGGGTAAGGGGGTAAAATTTTGTGGTTTTGAGTTTAGATTCTCTAGGAACTGTTTCTGGGTGAGAGAAATACTACTGCTTGATACAGCTGAAGACTTACATGCAGGTGAGGGCAGCAGTGGGAAGCCAGACACAACCACTTAGCAAGCCAGAGACCCTGAATGGTGTTCCCCCTCATGACCTGAGTAATTTTCCTTCTCCCTCTTGAGTTCTTAGGGCTTGACTGAAGGGTGTGTTTTGACTGCACTGCCCAGAAAAGTAATCCCTTACCATGCAGGTAGTTATTTGCTCTTAAAAGTAACTTGCAGGTTGGCTTTACTAGTTTATGGCTCAGGTGGGACTGAATCCTGGATGTTAGAGAATTTAGAATCCTGGATGCTGAGAATTTTAGAATCCTGGATGCTGAGAATTTTAAACTTTCTGTGCTTAAAGGCACAGACTGACAAGAGAACACTGCATTTGACCTGAGGTTCTGAAGAAAGCTTCTGAAATTCATTGATAGTACTGGGATTATGGGTGTCTAGTTGGTTAGAAGTGTGTAATATCACAGGGTGGAAAACTTGGAGTTTAGGATTTTAGAATATAGAAATAAATATGAAGCAAGATGGAGGTTATAGGGTGGAGGCAGGTTTTTCTTCTTTACCTTCTTCCTTCTTCTTCATGGGTTTGCGTGGCATTTTATAATCCAGAAAAGTCCATGTTGCGGGCTCTTTGGGATCAGTTATTGGATTAAAAGGGAAAATAATCTAGCTGTCATTTCTTAACTGGATAGTTTAGTCTTAAAAGACCTTGTAACAAGAGAAGTTAGCCATTTTGTGCCTTGCTAATGAAAGGCTGCAGAATTCATGTTTGTGAGACTGTTTTACTGATAAGAAGTAATAAACACGTGTGTCTGAACATGAACTACTGTCTCAAGTACCTTCAGGGCTGCATTGTTCTGTTCTGAACACACAATATTTATACATAAAGTATTATGATGCTCAAGCAGACTGCATGACTCTTGTTCAAAATTCCTCCCTTTTGCAGTGAGCAGGAGTGTTTAGTTTATTTCACTGTTTCATCAGGAATAGTGTGTATGAATTTCAAGACTATATGTTCCTGGCAGAGGTAATTACAGATTTTGGGATTGCTTAGAAAATTATAACATGGCACAACAATAGGATTTAGAATGAGCAGGTCCTCTGAAACACCAGATACTGGATTTGAATTCAAAATACCACTAAAATCCTCTATTTAAGTCTTGGTTCAAGCGGCTTATGAGAACAGAGTGGAATGTATAATGATCTCTTTGTAAGAGTAATTATTTATTCTTCTCAGAGTTCTTTAAAATGGACCAGTTGTTCTTTGTCTAGCATGTCATTCTGGATGGTTTATAAATATATATATACGTACACACACACACACACACACACACACACACACACACACACACACACACACACACATATATATATGTAAATTTTTTTGGGGGGAGGAGGCACAGTAGGGTCTGCTGAACACTATTTAAGGCTTCTGTGGTCTAAAATTGAGTAGCTACCTTGCCTGTGACTATGTTAAAACTGGTTGATAGTCACACTGAAGTGATGATGACATCTTTCTGAAGTCAGGCTACTTGTTTTAGGGTGTCCTGGGTAGTTATACAGGAGTGCAGAAGTTAAAGCAACAGACAGGCTTTATCTCTGTTTTTGGAAGATGAGTAATTATGACTCAGCCCAGGCTGAATCCTGCAAGAGTGGCTGAGATGGGATGTGGCCATTTCTCAGTCAGCCTTCTCACACTTCTTACTCCCAGACTGTACCCTGAGCTCCTTTTAGCACCTATGCCCTGGCTTTCTGTGCTGAGCTCCCTGGTGCCTGCATCCCAAACCTTTGTGTGCAAGGAGGGTGTGACAGGAACGACATCCAGGGAGGTGAGCCCCATCTGCAAGCTCCAAGACAGATACATCCCTTGAAAAGGGAAACACCACAGTCATGGAAATTTGTACAAAATATATATTTGGAATGGGCAGGCCTTCTCTGCCACCTTTTAAATTGAAACATCAGGGGTCCACCTGTCAAAGACAATTGGTTTGCTCACTTGTTCATGGGAAACTTTTACATCTGTTGTATTTAATGGCAAAAAAACTCCTAGGCCTTCAAGTGTCTGGTCAATTCCTACCTCTACTCTTGTTATTTCATACATTAAAAAATAGCAATTACATTATTTTTCAGGGCTGGCACAACATAAACAGTGAGAACTGAGTTTCCAGGTGAAAAACAAAATGTGAAGTTTAGCAGGAGTTGGCCTTTGATCCTTGTGGGTCCTTTCAATTCAGGATATTCTGTGATTCTATGAAAGTGTCAGAAGACATGTAAATTTAAGGGAAGACATAATGCATGTTGGGTAGCAAGGCCTAGAAATCTACCTCAGTTCAGTTTAAAGTACTGTGTGGGTACCTCCTGGAAATTACAATTAGGGGACTCCAGGGAATGCTTTTCTAGTTGCTTATTCTGTATTAAGTTTTACCATAATTGTTAGACATAGCAATAATTTTCAAGGTATGACTGAGCTGGGTAGGCCAGATCAGGCATGTTTAAAAACAGAGCTAAGATTCAAAATGTATATAAAGATTCAAAATGTATATAACTTTGTGGCTTACACTGAGTGAAATGTGAGGAAGAAATGTCGATGGAGGATCCATCTCCAAAGTTACTCTGTGATGCCTTTTGGAACAGATTAAGTAGATTGTAGTAAAAAACTATTCTAGCATATTTTGTTTTCCCCATTTTTAAGAATAAAAAAAAAAAAATAGCTAGCTGTCAAAATATCTGCTTTCCTTTCATAAGATTTCTCTGTGCATTACCTCCATTGCCTTCACAGAAGCCTTTCAGAACAGGGCCTCCAGCTTCTCATTTTGAAAGCTTTATTCTTTTCCTGTCTGTGCAAGTAGTCTTCCATAGGCATTTCTGTCATTCTGCCCTTTGCTCTGAGCTTGCAAGAAAAGAAAAAT
The DNA here is from genome assembly GCF_022539315.1 of Serinus canaria. Classification (NCBI taxonomy): domain Eukaryota; kingdom Metazoa; phylum Chordata; class Aves; order Passeriformes; family Fringillidae; genus Serinus; species Serinus canaria. The sequence continues at coordinate 5,847,394 of NC_066343.1, read as the reverse complement.
TCAGAGTCATCTTTGTTCCCGTCAGCTAGTGTCCAGGGAAACCCTAAATTCTGGGAGGAAGGACTTGCTTTGTAGAGATAGCATCCACTAGTGATAATGAGTGAAACCTGATGAAAACTCAAAATATGGGTATCTTTATGTTTCTTGAGGCTCATGCTCAGTGCCAAATCAGAAATTAAAATTAAAGAAAACAAAAAAGCAGAGTGGAGCTGAGATGCTTTGGATCACAGACTTCTCTGAGGATTGTGTTGGGAAGGTCTTCTTGCCAGGTCTGCTGTTGACCACCACACTTTGTTACAGTGTTCCTGGGGCAATGTAAATCTATGTTTATCAAAATTAAGGTTTCTCCAGGCACTGTTCTGTTTTCTTCCTTCTCAGAGCTACCTCCTAAGAGAAGGATATTGCAGTAGAAGGTCTTTGGGATTTCTGCTGTGGTAAAGGTTTCAGAGAGCTCCTTGGAAACTGAGGAGTAAGGTTAGCCATGAGGTGCTTTTGCTTCATACAAGCCTTTGGAATTGGTCTACCATAATATTGTTGGATCTTCACAAAAACAGCCTTTAGTTTGAATTTGGCTTCTTCTGTGCAGCTGTATCTGAGCATAAAGCACCAAGTCAGAAGTATCTTGAATTTAGGTTATAAGTAAGAACTCAAATGTTCACAAAATTCAGAGCTAGGCTGTCACATTTTGAGTGACAACCTGTACTTTAATCTTTTGTAACAAAACTGAATTTCTGAAGTAAAACTGGAATGAGTTCCTAGGCCCTGTACTGCCCAAAGATGTTTGAACTCTGGGGAACACACTGGAGAGGCATGTCCTGAGGAGCTAAACTGGGAATCACTCCTGTCATCCTCTGAGACAGCGTCTTGCAGATCTTGGCGAGTCCTGTACCTGTGACTTGCATCCCAAAGTCTGTGTTGGCACAGAAAACCAGTGGAGTTTGGTAACAGGTGATGTTTTTCTGCAGCTGGAAAGCCATGCTAACAGATTTGATCTGTGTTATTTATTGCAGCACACCTGTCTCTGATGTGATTTCACTGCACTATATTTATGTAACACGAATCAGAGGGGTTGAAGTGTACTGCCCTCTGGACCCACCTCCACCCTACGAAACTGTGTGCAGCTTAAAAAGCTCTGAGCAGGTATGGGCCACAGGAGTTTAATGTCTGATTTGGTTTTTTTCCACTCCAAGGAAGAGGTTGCACTCCAGCATAGTACATGTATGTCAGGAGGACACATTTGATTGTGATTGTAAATTTCACCAAAGATTTTAATTAATCAATTATCTCTGAAACTGAAGAGTTCTCTCCAGTTGGAAAACTGCCCAGGCATAGGAAGAAGGAGTAGAAGGCAATGTGGAGCACACCTGTTGCTGGTTATTCTAAAAGACCTCCTTGCTTTACTTCACTTACTTCACCTACTCCGCCCATGAGGGACTAGGTCAAGGTTTTTGCATCACTGGCCATCCTTTTCCACTGGTGTTTTCAAAAGATAGGCACTTTTTCCCAGAAAATACTGGATAGGATAAAATTCCCTGACCTGGAGGATGAATATGAATATTAGACTGAGTATGAATATATGCACTGGCCTTGAATTGCATGGAATTGAGCTCATATCACACAGTCTCTGTGCCCTTAAGAACAGGTATTCTATTTCTAAGGTGGATGTTGCAGTTCTTAGGAAAGGCCAGAGAAAGGTGGTGACTTGTAATTTTTCAACTTTTGCATTTTATTCCAGGGAGGTGTACTGCAAATAAATGGCGTGGAAGAGGTTGATTCAGGGGAAGTAAGTGACAGGCAGTCCTCTCAAGGTAAAAAGTAATTTTAATGTTTGTTCTAGAATGTTCCCTTTAACATGTACAACTTAATGCAGCAGCAGCAGCAGCAGCATTAGTTCTTTGAAAGACAGCCACCATACTGCAAACTAGAGATAGAGAATTATGATTGTTTTGGGGGTGAGAAGAAGGATTAATATTTAAAATGTTTAAAAGCACCACAAGTTGTTTTCATGCAAGATACAAAAAGAAGGATATGTTTCCTTTTTAGTAACCTAAAAGTTAGTTTTTGACACTATATCCATTTGTTTTAAGAAATGATGTCCAGCTCTGGTGCTTCCATTTGCTTAGTGTATGTCATGGGGCCTGTTAACATTTTCTCGTGGTAAAAATAGGAAAAGGATAGAATAATGCAGTACTGTATGGAGCTAAACTAGGAACTACTCCATTATCCAGCCAGAACTGGAAGAATTACTAAAAAGTTTCTGCATCCTGGTATGGGAGATAGCTAAACTACTGTTAGAGACCACATCAAACTTTGCTCTGCACTGTTTTAGAAAACCATGCCTACAGCTCCAAGTTTTTTTTTAGCCTAATGTTTGTTGCAGTGTAGGTTTGTGGCTGAACGTCATTAACTTCCAGCTTTTCCAGTACAGCCCATGAAAATGTGTTCCAATTTTCAGTAGGACTTGGCCATTATGGCAAGATTGTCTCATTTGCAATATCCACTCAAGAGAGTAAAGACTGGGGCAGGGGGGAAGCCCCAAATCTTTTATTTGATTGCGGCCTGTCTCCTGCCAACCTACTTAACTGTAAAGAAACCTTGGATTTGAACTGCTTCAGCTGGAATTGTCCTAGTTATATGGAGTCGAGGAAAAAAAGTTTGCATAAAATCATACTTTAGCCAAATGTCAGCTCTGTCAAATTCCCCTTAAACTCTTACAGTCTGCCTGAAAACCCCGAAAACAAGCACTTAGGTGCTTATGGTGTCTTGCTAGCTGTGATAATCAGAATGAAATCTTTTGCTACAGATCCTCTGGATTTCTTTCTCAAGGCTTTCTTACTGGTAAAATTCCTGTTGCTTTCTCTGAGCTTCCTGTACTCAAACAAAAAGAGGTTATCAAATATAAGGATACACCTTAAAAAGTTATGTGGACTGGAAACAGGAAGAAAATAGCATAGAAAATGCACTTGCAGTGAAGGACAGTCAAGAAAGTGTTTTGTTTTGTCTTGTTCTGTTTTGTTTTGAAAAAAAGCTCTGATACGACATTTTGTGAGGCATTTGTATTTAAAAATTTCCTTTGGAAAAATCAGACCTACCTGAGCACATGTGGCAAAGGGTACCCTCCTCTCTGTCATCCTAACTGGTTTGTCCAGTATTTTTTTAAATAAAAATGTCTGTAAAGAATTATTTAATTATCAGCCTGCCTGTTAAGTTCAGATAAAAAAAGAAAGTAAGCCTCTTAAGAAAGGAAATGAACGCTGCTTCTTCTAGATGCCAAGGCATCCTAGAATTTAGTTAGGAAAGAAATATATGGAGCAGTATCTCTTCCTTTATTTCAATTTGGAAAGGTGTACTACATCTGGCTGGAATGGAGTTAATTTGCTTCATAGCAGCCTATGGTGCTGGTTTGGATTTGTGACCTGGGGGGAGTGTTCCAGCGTTGTCATTGTTCAGGGACTGGCTGAGCATCAGACAGCTAGTGGTGAGTGACTGCTTTTGCATCACTTGTTTCCCTTGAGTTTCCTGGGTTTTTTCCCTCCCAGCCTCATTCCAGCTGTCCTTATCTCAGCCCATGAAGTTCTGTCAATTCTGTCCTTCAATTCTTCTCCCCATATCACTGGGGAAGAGTGAGAGTGACTGTGAGGGACTGAGCTGCCTGCTGGGCTTAAACCACTGCAGGAGGGAAATAGAAAAGGGGGGCTTATGTTGGAATTGTGGCAGAGGAAGTCTGTGGGCAGTCTCAGCTGATGCAGTGTAACAGTCTATAAATAAAATGTGATCTTTCAGTTTATGCTGGCAGGCTGTCATGCCAGGGCATTTGTGTATGATGCTGTGATTCCCTTGGCATTATCAGGGCTGATCAACTGAGCATAGGCCCCGATGGAAGTTAAAGATGTGGACTACTCTGCCAGCAGAGTGAGGGGAATACTGACTGCTGTCTGCAGGAAGAGCTCTAAAGATTCTCTGTGCCAGCTAAAATTGTTTTACTGACTTCATAATCACTCCTGTCAAGCAGAAATTGGACTTCCCCTGCTAACTGTAGTGGGCAGGCAGCCCAGCCTTTTGCTGGTGGCAGAAGTGCTTAGTAGCTCTGTATCATCACAAACTAGGTGTGCATATTTCCGGTACAACCACCATAAGACAATTACCTCTCTGAAACATTACATTATTAAGCATTATCTTAAGATCACAAAGTCTGTTGATTAATCTGTTTCGAATTTTAAAAAAAATACCAAACAAACAACCTATCCAAAATCACAGCAGCATTGTACCTCCGGGGCTTACTGCTGACCCAGCTCCATTGGTGTTGAAAAGTTTAGATTGGTGATGGATTCTTTAATCCTGCGTGATTCTTGGTCTGCCATATTTTGTTGCTGGGCCCTACTTTTTGATTTGCTAGGCTGGTACCTGTTTTATATAGGTTGTGTCACTCTTTCTTCTCTTTAGAGATTCTAAGTTGCATTTGTATAGACAATAAGGTGCTGTGCTCAACAAGTACATAGCATCAAAGCCTAAATTTTCTTGATGCTCCTGCCACTGCCGCATACCTGTTAGGAATGACACAACAGACTGTTTACATGAATTTGGTTTTGTGCTGGGTTTGCATGACCAAGTTTTGGTAGTGGCAGGGAAGCTGCTGGAAAGTTTGAAGCTTCCTCTGTGCTTGGCAGAGCTCCAAAGACGGACCTGCTGCTGGAGAAGGCTGGACCAGTTAGAAATTAGGGTAACACCTCTGTGACAGCATATTTAAGAAAGGAAAATAAGTTACTTTGCAGATATATTGGTGTCAGAGAAGAGTGAAGTGAGAATATGTGAGAGGAACAGCCCTGCAAACACCAGGGCCAGTGGAGAGGGAGGGGCAGGAGGTGCTTCAGGTGCTGCAGCAGAGATTCCCCTGCAGTGCATGGCGCAGCCCATGGAGAGGCAGCTGTGCCCCTGCAGCCATGGAGGTCCACAGGGATGCAGAGATCCACCTGCAGGTCATGGAGAACCCCACTAGAGCAGGTGCGTGAGTGCAAGAAGGCTGTAAATCCATGGGAGGCCTGTGCTGGAACAGGCTCCTGGCAGGGACCTGCAGACCACTGGGGAGAGGAGCCCATGCTGGAGCAGGTTTCCTGGTAGGACTTGTGTCCATTTGGGGAACCCATGCTGGAACAGGACTGACCCCATGGAAGAGTGACCCACACTGCAGCATTTTATGTAGAACTGTTGCCTGTGGAATGAACTCAAGAAGGAGAAGTTCCTAGAGAACTGTCTCCTGTGAGAGAGACCCCACACTGCAGCAGAGGAAGGACTCCTCTCCTTGAGCAGCAGCAGAAATGTGTCATGAACTGACCGTAACCCAATTCCCCTGCGCTGCTGCAGGGCAGAAGATAAAGCTCAGGGGAGGGATGGAGAAGATGTTTTTAGGATCTCTTTTACTTCTCATTCTATCCATTTTTGGATAAAATCAGCTGATATCCATGAGCTGAGTCTGTTTTGCCCATAATATTAATTGATGAGTGATCTCTCCCTGTCCTTATTTCAAGTCACAAGCCTTTCATTATATTTTTTCTCCCCTGTCCAGTTGCAGAAGGGCATGGCTGTGGTGGGTACCTGGCATCAAACCAGGGGCAGCCCACTACAAATTTTTTAACTCCTGAATGATCAAGACAATTGTTTTTTGTAATATGCCAGATGCCACTAGATGGAGGTACAGAACCAAGCTTAGCGAGAAATGTACACAGCTGCATCCTGTCCTGTTCATTAAAATGCATTCATTAGGAAAAGGAGGAGTGGGAAGGATATAGCATATCACAAGAATCCAGGAAAATATTTAAGATTTTAATTCCTTTTTAGGGGCTGGTCACTGATTTACAAGATACCTAATTGCAAAAGTTGACAGACCTCTCTGGCGATATGCTGTCATATCTTGGTACAACTGCCTATAAGCAGGAGGATTTGGGGCTTGGTGAGATTTTTGCCAACAAAGCTGTAGTTCCCTTCTCTCTGATCAGGTAGTTTAAGGTGATTTTTGTACTAGGGTGTACTAGACTGTAGTCTTTTGCTACTCCAGTTACATAAGGCTTAACAGGTTTTTGCAAACATTTAAACAAGGTTTAGATCAATGTTACTGTTCAGTAAGTGTGGGTCTGTACATACATACATGCATCTCTAGGCAGATTTGCAGATTTCCTCATTACAGATGGGGAAAAAAAATCAGTCTCTAATAATGGCTTCTACAGATTAGCTTTATTTTGACTACTTCTATTTTTCTGTTTCTGATTATTCAGCTGAAGAAATTGAGGAGCCTTCCAGCAGAGTGAGCCTTTCCTCTTCAAATGCAAGCTGTGTGCCTGCAGGAGTGAACAGGAGAGCCTTCCATCCCTTGCTGAAATGTTCTAAAAGTGACCCTGTGCTCCTGCACTGCCAGCTGCCTCCAGGTGACTCTGCTTTCTCTGTCAGTGATTGTGCAATGCTTCTTTGAAAGAACTTTTCAGAAGTTCGGTACATCGAACCTGCAGAAATCAGCTACTGTTTCCCAACAGAGCACCTACATAACAGTCCTTTATGCTTTGCAACCCTTCTCCACCTGACTCCTTAATCTTGCTGCTCTTTAGGTTTTCATACCTAGGAACAGGGTCTGTAGCAGGGTGTGGGTATGAGGGAGGGGTAGTGGAAAATGAGGAGAGAGAGCACACAGGATTCCTCAGTGCACCGACATCTAAAGTCTTACAAGTGCAGTTGTCAACGTGAGCAATTTAAAGCAAAATTGGCTTGGGGATTTGGTGTTAGCCTATAAATTTGCTCCCCTTTTCTCAATCCTCATATTGTAAAAAAAAACCCTCAAAAACTCAACACAATCCATGGTGGAGAGTTGATGAAATTGCTTCGGTGTCAGTGATCTAATTCTGTTGCTGTGGGAAAACTGCTAATGTGACCACACAGTCCATGATGCTGCTGACAGTCTTGAAAAATGCACCAGTCAGGGGTCTTGCAGTTTTTTCTAGAGGATATTGGAATCCCTACAGTAGCTGCTGATACATACCACCACTCAAAATGTAAGTGCCAAGGGGGCATATTAGTAACAGCCATTTATTTTGGATATTGGGAGCATGCCTATCTGGATTACACTCGCTGTTTTTGTGGAATGTTTTCATGGCTCTGCTATATCATGTGCTTTTTCTTGTCCTCCTATCAACTTCCACCACAGCAGCCCTGAGAATCTGCTGCTGAAGCAATAGTTACATGACACAGAACCTATTCATAGCTGTGAAAGCAGAGTGCTTCCACTGTACAGAGACCCCATGTCAGGAGCATTTGGAAGCTTTAGGCTCAGTGTTAACTGAGGTTGAGTCTGTTCAGCAGTTAGATCTGAGTTAGTCACGAGTGCTACAGAATAGGAATTTACTGCAACAGAGGAATTTGCTTCAAGGTATTGCTCTTCTTGCTGGGAAGTTTTGCATCCCTTCCTAAGATTTTTTAGTCTGAAGCCAGCATTAAAGTGCTTCTTGAACAATGTGTAGGTGTGGTTTTCGGGTTTTTTGGGTTTTTTTTATTCCTTTTACTGGGTTCAAAATTTGGTAATTTGTTTATACCAAAGGCAGTGAGTTTTTGACCAAAGGCAGCAAAATTGATTCTGTATTCCTTGTTTAGTCCTTGAAAGGTAATTTTGAATGTTTTGGTTTGGGTTAGGTTGTTTTGGTTTTTTTTCCATTGACTTTCTACTTTGTAGTATTACTAGCTTCCAGTTTGGCAGGTAGTTATTTTCAGATACAATTTGTCCTCTTGACTGCTAATACCCAAAAGTTATAAAGAGTTTAAGAGACATCAGAAAAGCCTTCTACCTTTATATTTACATTAACACTCAAAAGTCATTTCAGGTCTCTTCAAATCAGAAACAAGAGAAAGGAACCAAATGTACACAAAATGACAAAGAGCTTTCTGAAGGGGAAGAGTCCCTCCAGATAATTTGACATGTAATATGCACTTAGTCATAGCTATGTATGACTATTTTACAGGCATTTTGTTTAAATCCGATAGTGAGCCTTCCATGCCACCCTGACCGTGCCAGACTGTTAAGTTGTACAAGGTTAAACCAAGCACTGCATCCTCATTGAATGAGAAGGGGAATCTCTGGGAATACCATGAACTATGTGGATTGTTTACTTTGTTTCATCTTTGTCTTCAGGCACAGTGCTCAGCAGTGAAACGGCAACACTCGATGTAAATCCACCCAACGCTGTCACCTTGCGCAAGAGTTCAAGAGCCAGAGCTTCGAGGGGAAGACCCCAGTCTCTGATAGACTATCAGTCTTACATGGACACTAAACGGCGTGTGGCATGGATCCTTGAGCAGTCGTGCAGCATGAGCCCAGACATACGTGACTTGGTGGAAAATATCAAGTCTGTTTTAAAATCAGATGAGAAACATATGGCAGAAGCTGTCACCAGTGCCACTTTCCTTGAGCAGGTAGTTTATTACTTGTACTGATCAAATTATGTGGAAACCCATTGCCCCTGGTTTGGAAGTATAGGTTTCCATTTGCCAGTCTATGTGTCAGAGTTTTTGGACCAAATTGGCTTCCTTTAGCACTTCAGTGTCATGTAGGGAGTGTTTGAGAGGCTGTGACATTTTCTGCTCTATCAGCTAGAAGCCAGAGTATGTGTGTATTTAAAAACCAAGTCAGTCTTCTGTTGAGGAGTCATGAACTGTAAATAACGTAACAGCATTTTATTCTGAGTGTGGCAGGAGAGAGGGATAGGATGTTATAAATAAGCATTTGCTACTGCAAACAAGAAGGAATGGAGGCTGACAAGGAAATATTTATGTCAACCCACTAGAAGCAACTTTTTTGTGATTGGCTCCCAGGATAAAAATAAGACCTAGCACCAAAGAAAGATAAGTGGGAAATAGAAAATATGTGCTTACATTAATGGAATGAATATCCAGAAGTTTCAGACACTGCAGACTTCATCAAACAAATGTTTTGGTAACTTACAGTCCATTTGGGTAGATAAATTGATTCATGCATAGCACAAGTGATTTGCTATGACAGCTGGTTTTGGTTTGGGTTCTCATGCAAAACGCATCAGTGTCATTTAAGCTCTGCAGATAAAGTGGGATTTCCCACTGCAACCTTCAGGCAACAAAAGCCTTGACAAATTTGACAGAAACAGGAGGGAAAAAGGCTCCTTATGAGAATTTAATTTATCACACAGGCCTGAAGGTTATTACAGTTCAGTGGCTTCTGCAAGGAAGCAACATGTAGGTTCCTTCTATAACAGACATGCCATAGGTTGGAGCGAGAGAATTCTTGTGCACCTTTAGTTTCCCCCTTTTGAGGGGGAAACTAAACCAACCTAACAAAAACCCCACAAACAACAAGAAAATAAAAAATCAGCCCACTCCTTTTCACAAGTAGGACTGCTTTTCCCATGCATTCTTGGCAAATTCTAGGGGTTTTATAGCTTTTAAAATTATTCTTCAAACATAACAGAAAACATTACAACTAGCTTTTTCCTAGCTGGGTAGAAAACTATTCTAACGGAACAAAAACCAGAAACCAAAACTGATTTAACCTTCTCTTTTATTTTTAAAGGTGATGACCACACCTGACCAGCAAGATACATCATTGAGAGTCCATGTGTTGCCTTCTAGATTGCATCCTGGATTGCTGCATTTGGAGAGTTGTGGTGACCTGAGTACTTTCACCACAGAGGGAGAGCAGCTAGCAGAGAGGAGAATCCAGAGAGCAGAACATGAACGGCCTCATAGTGTTATTGGTGTTGTCAGAGAAACTGTGCTTTGAGCTGGCTTTTGGTTATTCCTGAGAGCACTGCTGTCAGACATACACATACTGCAGAGGAAAATAATCTATGGCAAGTGGGTGGATGGGTTTGCCAATAATCACCTTCTTTTTTAATACTCCTATGCACAGACTCCAAAGGGTGAAGATCATTGTTCAAAGAGTAATGAGCAGATTGAAAGCTGACCTTTACTGGGCTCTCAGCTGCAGCTCATCTCTTTGTGATACATTGATGCCCTGCATCTCTGTGAAGTTTGGTAACATGTAGTAGTGGGGTATGATGATACACCATCCCTGTGGAAGGAACTGTCAAAAGCAGTATGGCACTTTGGTTTAAATTAAAATCTTCTGTCATAAAATGGAGACCTTCAGATACAAACTAAGTTAGTAAAAAATGGTGTACAGAATTCTAAAATTATTCTTTATAAAGGAAGGTTATTGATGTGCAAACTGTACTAAAAATAAAATCTGTCTTGAAAAAGTGCTCTTTTGGCTCAGTGAAGTTCTCTCAATGGCAGAACATTATTTTTGTCTTAATGATGGAACAACATCCGAACCCAAAAGCACAGGTGTTTTGCAACAGATGCCGCTGGCTTGTTACTGTCCTGGGGAGAAAGGCACTCTGTGTAGTTTCATTTAAAATGCTGTTTGTTACAGCAGGTGCTATGAACAAAGAAGGTAGTATAGCTAATTTTATTTTCCTTCAGGTGCTGGGAACCCCAGATTGTGCAGCATCAGGCAGGGCACAAGTTATGCAGATCCCACCATTTTACCCCTTTTAGGTCATCTGACATAATTAAAATTTTTCTTAGAGAACAACTCTACTCATCACTTCTACAGTCAAACAAAAGGGCTGTTCACATGGGACCTTACTTCTGCACTTCCAGACAAAGGCAGCAAATACAGCAGCAAATACACATGTACTGCTGGGTGGTATTTACCATTTTGAGTACCACTGGGGCTGTCTGCAGGCTCCCTTCTTAAAATAAACCATCTAAGTTTATTCCGTGGCCAAGGGACATGCCTGGAGGTCCATCTGTAGGAGCAGTACAAAGCACAGCACAGGCCTGGCCCTTCTCAGGTAAGAGGCATATGGATCACAAACTCTTCATGTACCATGATTTTAGGTTAGGATTGCTCCATATGCTTCTGCACTGAACATTTATTTAAATTACAGTCCCAGCCCTGACACTGACAGTGTCAGTCCACGCAGGTCACCAGCATCACCTCTTCAGCCTGCAAGGTTCTACAGGGTACTGGAACTGGGGTGGGGTCTGCTTGTCCTCTGTGTGGATCCCAACCATTAAAAACCCTGAAGGAGGGGGCAAGAAACATGTCCCCTATTTGTGTATACAGCAAATCTGCTGAAATTTTTGTCTGTACTGCTAAAGTTAGGGCTTATGTTTATCCACAAAAAATGTAGAAAAGTTCGTAACACAGAAATTGGTATGTACAGGTAATGATAAGAATAAATAGGAGAGTGGTACACAGGGGAATGCAGAACAGAAGCTCAGCCTGCCTACAGCAGCCTTTACCAGGGACTTTGCAATTTCTTCCCTCTGTCATTTAAGCAACTAAAGTGAAATACCGCATTCTCTCATGTTGATGGTATTTGTATTTCATGTTAGGAACAGCCACTAAGTGGCTGAATGCCCATGTTTAGTTTTTTTCTGAATCAGCTGTGGTATGTTTTGTCATTTCTGTGCTTTCAAAGTACTCATGAGAACCTATGAGGCACAAAAAATCCTATGAAGCCTCACCAGAAGAAACACTCCCTGGATGATTTTTTTTTGGTTTACTTTCAAATATGATCATATTTTTCATAATATCACATTATATATTTTTTAAAAATATTTTTAACCTTAGCACAGGCAGTTCCAGGATTAATTCTAGGGACAGACATGTCAGAATTCTATTTTTTATTTATTGAAATGGTTGTTAAGTCTTTAATAATAAATTATGCTGATGACATTTAAACGAAAACAGTGATTTCAGAAACTACTCTAAGTGTGAAGAATTTTTATCAAAGCCCCATTTATGAAAAAATCCTATTTAAAGTCATTCAGTCAAAGAAATAATATTTCTGTCACAATCACAGTAGATTAGGAATCACCTTTGTTTAGGAGCACTAGTGTCATGTATTGCCTAAAAAGAATGCTGTTTTAAAAAGAAGGGTAACAGCATTGCTTCACACCTGCAGAAACATAGATAAGAATTCCTCCAGACTAAGTGGCAAAAAAGAAGTTCAGACACCTTCCAATTATGCATGCATTCAGCATTGGCAAGTCAGCCTCTAGGTCAGTATGAGCAAATTCTCAGCCTTGTCTGAGGTATTTTTGTTTTGTAGTTTATTGTTGCAAATCTTACAGACATTAGCGCTCTGTTAAATAAAGGAATGTAGCACAGTAAATACATCACAACAAAGTAACTGGCCAGAAACCCCTTACCCTGTCCCATCCAAAGCAAAAAGCCTACTCTTCTTCCCTCTGTCTCTCACCCAAATCAAACCAGCACAGCTTCATTAGAGAGGTCAGAGACCTGTGGCAGAAAACATCAGAGTAATTACATTCAGTAGATGTGCAATATCAACATTCCAGGCTCACATATATTTATATATATATTTATATTTTTATATAGAGATCATTAAATGTTACAAAGAACAATATTGTTACAAATACATTACTATGCTTTTCCCAACGCTTTACAATAATTTCTATTCATCCTCTTTACAGAACAATACAACTTCATAGTCTAGGTACTGCGCTAAATATATACAAGAGATCTCAACCATGTTGCTGTCTTGAGAAATACATTTCTTTTAGAAAAGAAGGAAAGCTAGCAAACCTGGAAATCCAAACTGAGACTCAAACAGTATTCAAAACAAACATGAAACTTCTCAAAAATAAAAAATACAAGGGATGTTTCATCCTTAATGTAAACACTGAAGAGTTAATTAGACTGTACGAAGCAGCAAGGATGAAAGAAAAAGAATTCAGGTCTGTCACTGAAGAAGAAATGTAAACCTTTGAAGGAATGTTCCTTTGCATCTGTTAAAAATCCCCATATCTGATCTATCAAACCGCTGCAACAGTCTAGAGAACAGCCAGCTTTCCCATTTGAGTTCCATTTTCTTGAAACTCTTTCTGTTTACAGAGTAAAATGGGATTGTTTACAGGACTGCTCTCAAGAGTGTGCACACACTATGGACCTCTCTGTTTAGAAATCTTATGCACATACTGTAACTGAAAAAATGAGAATTTTTTTTGCTAAGCTCTGGTCCTGCAAGCATTCATTTGCTTAATTTGAAGCACCTATTTAGGATGAACAGTAACTTCACAAACCCTCAGCTGCAAGATTTCCAAAGAAACAGTGGTTTCTTCTCTTAACACATTTGCATGTTCAGATTTTCATCATTTCCCCATGAAGTGAGCTAAAGACTTCACCACATGGGCAAGACAGAACCACAAAAACAAGTGAAGTGGAGGGCATACACATAGCAGGAACCAGAAGCGTGGTAACTGTGTCTTCAAGAGTTCACTAAGTTTCCTCAGGCAATTTATGGAAAGGCTGCACTGTATATAATCTTCTAAATTGTACATGGTTATATACCATATTTACATTTATTACTATATATATGGAAAGTTCTAGAAAAAAGGTTCAAATTACCATAAACCAGATGTCTACAGTTAAACAATATACTCACAAGCCATTAATTATCTTGTTGCATCAGTGAGGCAGCAGAGTTAAATACTAACCTGGAATACTAACACCATTCTCTTGTGCAATCTGCTATTCTGGAGCCTTGGATTAAATTATATAACAACAATAAATGCAGTAAAATCAAGTCATTGTACATTAATCTCAACACTAAAACATATCCCCTTACTACAACAGTTTATGCACCACTTCATTATGTCCCTTAAATATCTGCTTCCCACAGAAATACAGTTCATCCTCGAACTCTGATCAGGCCATGGTTATCCATGACTTTAGAAAGCCAAAAAATGGACCCCTGACAAGAGTGCTCAGTGGTTCTCAGCAGTGTTTGCAACAAGTGCACGTGCACACACCCACTTCCATGAATCCCCATAGCAATGTCTAGGATCATCACTGGACTGCAAGCAACGCTTACATTGCACAGCTCACGTCACAACAAGTGAGACACAAGTGACTATGAACAACACCGCATTTGCAAAGCAGAAGTGGCGTGTGGCTGTGTGTTGTCTGCTCTTGTTTTCATCTCACTGAGCCTTTCCATCACAGCAAAACACAGCACAAACTGTTTGTTTAAAAGAAATCAACATACTAGCCTGGACTAAACGCATGGTTCAACTTCAGTATAAACACCAGTATACAGTCCTGAAAAAAAGTAACTACAGAGAATGTCGAATTCTCTCACTAGGAAGAAAAGACACTGCTTCTTTTTTATTTTGAACTCTCTTAAAAAACCAAAGAACCCAACCCAGCCCCCTTTTCCCCTTTTGTCTCTAGCATGCAACTTAGAGGCTAATCAAATACAAGATTTCATACATCCCTACAGTTAATCATCTTCATACAAGTGCATATAGTACACACATATCTCTTGTAAGTGCCATATATATGGGAAAAAATCACAAGCTAAATTATATAATAAAATAAATAAGTTTATTCCTGCCTCATCCTTTCAACTGTTACCTATATCATGAACTAAACAGGAAGTCAATAAAATTAGACAGGTCTTTGGACAAAAATATATGTTAAAACTGGCTCAGAGAACAAAATTACTTAGAATAGTCTGCAGATCTCTTATAGTCAAACTTCATAAATAGGAAGCACAATTTTAAAAATGTCTATATACACTGGCACACATGACTATGTGCACCAAAATTGGAATTAAGAGCCTAGAAAAAGTGTAGCTATTCAGCAGATCCCCTCAATATTTTTCTTGTGGCTATTGAAAGATTCTCCCCCCCCCCCAACTTTAACCTCTAAAATCAGGAAGAGACTATAAAACACAAAGCTGAAGAAAACTAGGAGATAGAAACCTGGGGACAGAGAGGGGGAGGCAGCTGTAAAAAATGCCTCCCAAATTTCTTAGTGTAAGTAATGCAAGAATAACATGCTTCAGGAACTAATGGAGTATCTTTTGGAGTTTTACTATAATGAAGAACAGATGTCATAGGGGAATTAAAAGGTGCATATTTGGACAATTCATTTTACAACAGCAGCATTTACTGAATCTTCATAAGCAGGCAATTTTTCCTGAGGGCAAAATAATCCTTTTGGTATTCTACTTTCCCCACAGACACAAACTTTTAATACTGAGCTTGATGCCTGTGAGAAAACAGGGCAAGAGAATCAAAGTCACAGGCAGGATATCCAAGAGAACAACTTTTACCCTTTACTTCTATCTATTTGGTAAAGTAATTTTTCATTCAGCAACATTTAATTTACTCAGTTTGTACAATTACAGCCACAGAAATAAAACTGATTATGTAGCATGACATAGAGCCATCTGTGAATACTGCTGTAAACTATGCTGCTGTTATTTTCCTGTTTTGCACTTGGAGCTGTATGGAGTTTCACGTGGAAAAAGATGCAACCAAAACAGTTCCATGGATACATTTTGCCCCTTACCAAAATGCAGGAAAATGGTGGGAAGAAGAGGAAAAAGGGATGAAGAAGAGAGCAACAGTGTATTTGTGTCTGTGATAGGGGGAGAGAGAAAGAAATGTCTTTGCAGACACAGAAATGCAGCACTAGAGAGACAAGCACTAATGAGGAAAAAACATCTTCCATGCACACTGTGGCGGTGAGGTGTCAGCTTCAGATGTAAACTGGTTGCTCTTGTGCAGTCAACAGTCTGTACATGGCAGCTGGCATAGTCTTCATATGGATCTAGAGGAAATAAGCCAATTTTAATTGATGCTCCTAAAAATGTATACCTCCTGTGAAAGACCCAGATAAGGTCATACAAGGCAGAGAAAAAGGTAAAACTTGAGAGTTTTCATACCATTATTAAAGTATTGCAGGTGATGATTTTATTAAACAATATGTTTAGTATTGATGAACCATCTAAAATTTTCCACATGTCATATTTTTAAGGTATGGTTCTTCTAAAGCATAGATTATGGGGCAAATAATGAAAGAAATGGTTCGCAGCCTTGCTCTCACTTCAGCTTTTTGGATTTGATTAGCAACAGAGTAATAGAGGTAGAACAGAATTATGGAACAGTTTGAATTGGAAGGGACCTTTCAAAATCATCTAGTCCAAACTGCCCTGTTGCAGGTATCAACATTTTTCAACAGAACAGGTTGCTTAGAGCCCTATCCAACCTGGCCTCGAACACTTCCAGGGGTGAGGCATCCACAGCTTCTCTGGGAAACCTGTTCCAGTGGCTCACCAACCTTACAGTGAAGGATTTCTTCCTATGCCTGATCTAAATCTACCCCTTTTCAGTTTAAAACCATTGCCTATTGTTCTGCTCTGGAGACCCTGAGCAGAAAAAAAAAAAAGAAAAAAAGCTACTCTCCATTTTTCTTAGAAGCTCTCTTTACACATTGAAAGGCTGCTGTCAGGTCTCCCTGGAGCCTTCTCTTTTCCAGGCTGAACAACCAAAACTTTCTCAGCCTTTTCCCAGGGGAGGTGCTCCAGCCCTCTGACCCTTTTCATGGCCTGCACCTGTATCTGCTCAAGCAGGTTCATTTGTTTATGTTGAGGTCCCCAGAACTGCACACAGGACTCCAAGTGGGGTCTCTCAAGAGCAGAATACAAAAGGAAAATCTCCTCCCTGTTAGCCACACTGTTTTTGATGCAGCCCAAGATACAGTTGGCTTTTTGGGTTTCAAGTGTCCATTCCTGGCTCATGTTCAACTTTCCTTCCACCAAGTTCCTCTCTTCAGAGTTGCTCCCAATCCCTTTAGCCCTAATCTCTATTGTTGTTGCAGACTGACCAGACCCAGACAACCTCGGTCTTGCTGAACTTCACAAAGGTTAAATGCAACCACTTGGTCTTGCTGAACTTCACAAAGGTTAAATGGGCCACTTTTCTAGCCTGTTCAGGTCCCTCTAATGGCATCCCTTTCCTTAAGCACCACAGACCTTGATGTCACCTTCAAACTTGCTGAGAGTGCAACTCAATTCCACTGTCCATGTCACTGATGAAGACAGAGTGCTGGTCCCAGTACAGTCCCTTGAAGGACACTGCTAATTACTGGTTTCCACTGGTTGTTACTGGTAACAGCAATGAACTCTGCTATACTGCCTAGACACATTGCTGGTTCTTACCTCACCAACAGCATTTGAGAGGATGTGAACAATTTTCTCATGGGGTGTTGCTACAACGCTCTGCCCATTGATTTCAATGATCCGATGGCCAACACGCACACCTCCTCGCTCTGCTATGCCTCCTCTCATAAGGCTACAGATCTGGAAGGGAGAGCACAAATTTATCGTGGGCTGGATAAAGAACAGAGACTTTTCATTACCCGTTTTTTGCCTGCAATATATAAATCAACATTTAAATGCAGATTTGGAACAGCAAATTCTAAGAAGCAATCAATCACTGACTCAAAAGCAAAATTTGTTAGTGACAAGTAGCTAATGGATATTCTCTTCCAATAGCAGAACAAACTGTCAGAAAAGGCTGTTAGTGTTGTACATTACAGGTCTTTTGGTTTGGAAATCTGAGTGTATGAAGGACTTCAACTTAATTATGTTCATTAGGCAGATGCCTTACAACAAAAAAGATAGAGAACAGGCTTTTGCTTCTGAGATCATGAAATGGCTTGATTAAAGACATATATAATGCATGCTGAAAGCAGACTCTTCCACACATTTTTGATTTTTTAAGCTGAAACAACTTTTTTATTCTTCTGTCTGACTGTAAATTTGTGAAGTAAGTGGAGTCAAAGACAAAACCTCTTATTAACACAACTTTTGTATCTCAGACTTGACAAATGCAAAATCCTGCTTGCTGTAAGGGAGAAAACAGCAGCTTCCCTCTTCTCCCACTGAAACTTAACCACAAATGGAGAGGAAGTTTCATGTATGTTAAAGCTTGATCAGAAACAGTAGAAGCTACTTACGATCCCATTTTGCACACTGAAGCCCAACTGATATCTGAGGTCTGGTCTTCTGATCAAGACTGTGGTTACTGGAGGACATCTAACTATGTTCAGTTTAACCCGGGCCTGGTTTTTCAAACCCTGAAAAAAAACATCAAACTGAGAGTTAAACATGTAACAGGAGCCGAACAAAAAAAAGGCGTTAGAATGCTGACATGGGAGCAGCCTTGAATAAATAGGTCTTTGTATGCATTGTACCAGAATCTGATCACTGAATGCCAGAAATAAGCAAAAGAATATTCAGTGAGATGAGTGATAAAACATCAGATTTTTCTTGCCAAAGATCTGGCACAGTTGTGTGAGGAAAACTAGATTCCTGTTGGCAGTTTTGTCATTTGATAACAGAAATCACACATAAAAGGAGTATTAAAACAGGACTATGCAGCTCACCAAATGACCAATAAATACCTAAGTTACCAAATAAACTAAGTTACCAAAATTTTAAATAACTAGCTAAGTTACCAAACAGTTGCTTCTCTATTGAAAAATACTAAATTCTGTCAAGCAAACAGTAGGTCCCCTCGTATAAGCAGTGCTCACATAGTTGCTATTATTCACAGAATCACAAGAAGGGTATGGTTGGAAGGGACCACTGTGGGTCATCTGATCCAACCTTCCAGCTCAAGCAGGGTCATCCCAGAGCACATGGCACAGGACTGTGTCCAGATGGTTCCTGAATTTCTCCAGTGAGGGAGACTCCATAGCCTCTCTGGGCAATCTGTTCCAGTGCATGGTCACCTACACAGGTTATTCCTTTATGTTCTCATGGAACTTCCTGTGCATCAGTTTCTGCCCCTTGCCCCTCGTTCTACTGCTCGGCACCACCAAGAAGAGCCTGGCTCCATCCTCTTGGCATCCTCCCTGCAGATACTTAGAGATGCCCTCTCAGTTCTCTCTTCTTGAGGCTGAACAGGCCCAACTCCCTAAGCCTTTGCTCATAAGAGAGATGCTTTGGTCCCTTAACCATCACTGTACCCCTCCCCTGGACCCATTCCAGGAGCTCCGTGTCCTGCTGTGCTGAGGAGGCCAGAACTGGACACAGCACTCCAGATGAGCCTCACCAGGGCTGAGCAGAGGGGCAGGATCACCTCCCTTGAGCTGCTGGCAGGGCTCTTCCTGATGCACCCCAGGATAACATCAGCCTTCTCTGCCACACAGACAGACTGCTGGCTCATGGACAGCTTGTCCACCAGGATTCCCAGGTCCTTTCCACAGAGCAGCTCTCCAGCAGGTCAGCCCCCAGCTTTCCCTGGTGCACAGAGTGGTTTCTCCCCAGGTGCAGGATCCTACATTGCCCTTGCTGAATGTCAGAAGGTTCCTCTCTGCCCATCTCTCCTGCCTGCTGAGGACCCTCTGAAGGGCTGCACAGCACTTGGGTGTCAGCCCCTCCTCCCAGCTCAATCAGTGAACTTGCTGAGGAGCCATCTGCCCCTTCACTGAAGACACTGATGAACAACTTAAAAAATGCTGCACCAGTATTAAACACTGAGAGACACTGCTACCTAGAGACCTCCAACCCGACCCTGTGTCACTGATTATGACCCTCTGGGATCTGTCATTCAGCCAGTTCTCTAGCCACCTTACTGCCCACTAACCCAGTCCACACTCCCTGAGTTTGTCTACAAGGATGTTGAGAGAGACAGCATCGAAAACCTTGCAGAAGTTGAACATCCATTGCTCTCCCCTCATCCATTCAGGTGGCTGTTCTTCCATAGAAGACAATTAATTTAATGAGGCATGATTTACCTTCAGTGAATCCATGCTGACTACTGCTGATCACTTTATTGTCATCCACATGGATAGAAATGGCCTCCAGAACAAGGTATCCCATCACTTTCCAAGGGAATAAAGTGAGGCTGACTGGTCAGTAGTTCTCTGGTTCTCTATCATGCCCTTTTTGAAGACCAGGGTGACACTTGCTTTTCTCCAGTCCTCAGACAAGTCTCCAGATTGCCACGAACTTTCAAAGATGATGGCCAGGACCCTTACTGTGGTGTTTGCTAGCTCTCTCAGCACTCATGGATGCATTGTATCAGGGCCCACGGATGTAGGGATTTTGAGCTTGCCTAGGGTGTCTCTAACTCAATTCTCTTTGACCAAGGGAAAATATTCCTTCAAACATTCCTTTATCCTGATTTCCTGGGTCAGAGATTCCTGGGGGCTGGTCTTGATAGCGAACACTGGTCCAAAGGCCCTGCTCAGTAACTCTGCCTTGTCTGTGTCCTCTGTCACCAGGGTCCCCCCTTCCATCTAGTAACAGGTCCACATTATCCTTTGTTTTCCTTTTGTTGTTGATGCATTTGAAGAAGCCCATCTTGTTTTCCTTGACATCCTCGTCAGATTTCATTCCAAATGGGCCTTGGCCTTCCTTGTCTAATCTCTCCTTAGTCTGACAACCTCTCTATATTAAGAGGCCTGACCTTGCTGCCATCTTCTGTGTATTTCCTGTTTATGCTTGAGTAATGAAAGGAGCTCTTAATTTATCCATGCAGGTCTCTTGACCCCTTGTCTGACTTCTTGCAAACTGGGATGCGTAGTTCTTGAGCCTGGAGGAAGTGATCCTTGAATATCAACCTTCCCTGCAGAGCCTCTTCCCATGGGACTCTGTCAATATCCCCAAAGGCTAAAATAAGCTCTCCTGAAGTCCATGGTTACAGTCTTACTTGCTCACAGGCTGGCCCCAATCTTCACACCTCCAACAAGCCCTTTCCTGTTTGTTGGGTAAGGTCAAGCAGCACACCTTGTGTGTTTCTTGTGGGATCCTCCACCATCTGTGACAGGAAGATATCACCAGTGCTCTCCAGGAACCTCCTGGATTGTTTGTGCTTTGCTGTGTAGCTTTTCCAGAAGGTGTCAGGGTAGATAAAGTCCCCCACAAGAACCAGGGCCTGTGACTTCAAGGCTGATTTCAGCTGTCTGTAGAAGGTCTCATCCACCTCTTGCCCAGGCATCCTCTAGCACAAGGGTCACCCTTAGCAGTCTGCCCTTTTATCCTAACCTTTAAATTATCTACTCACTCATCATCTACCCCAAGACAGAGGTTGATACATTCCAAGTACTCCTCCTCCCTTCCAAATGAGTTATATCATATTCACCATGCACTCCTTGCTACTAGAAGAAAATTGAATGAGAAAAAATTATTTTTACTGTCAGAGTGGTAAAACACAGAGGCTGTGGAACATCCAGTCTTGGAGTTATTCAAATCCTAGTGGGCAAAGCACTAAGAAGCCTGCTCTATTTTGAACCAAAATGTTGGTCTAGTACAGCTACAAGAGTGACTGCCAGACTCAAGAGATTGTAGTCATATGGCTCAGTGAAAACAAAAATGTAATATACCAATAATAAATGCCATCTTGACCCCTTGTACAGCTCTTGGAGATTGTTAAGAGAGATTTTTAAATGCTTAATTCACACGAAATATAAGCCATAACATAACATAACATAACATCATATCATATCATATAAGCCATAAATCCATTAATAAATAAAATCCACATAAAGAATGAAATGCTTTCTAAAAAATACAACAACTTTCAGCTTGCTTAATTAAACACCTGCCAATTCCAGTATCTGCTTCTCAATTCCTTTCATACATACAATAGAAATCTAGGTCCCACTGCAATCAAGGTGTCAGACACTGACTTCAAATGATTAATTCTGGAAAGTAGTTTCTACTGCAGCTAAGGTAATTTATTGAAGTCTCTATATAGAGTTTACTACTGCTGATTCTGTTGAGCTGAGCTCCAGATTCAACAGTGACTTAAGTAACTAAACTGGCATCCTGGCTTGATGAACTATCTTGAAGTCTGTTTTCTTGTCAATGCCTTAAACTGGATGTAATCAACATTGGGTGTAAAGAGCTATCCACACAGTGCTGAGCTCAGCTTGGCTCATTCTTGAAAGTTGCTGCAAGACAATGAATGGGTGTCTGACCACCAAATGACAAAGTTCATGGCTGTGGGAACTGCCTGTACTCCACACTCAGGAGAAAGAAGATCTGAACTCCACTTCCATGACTATGGACTCCTCTACTCCGGTGAGGAATTAGCAGTGCACCTCACATGCTCAAGGGCCATTCACTTTCTACAGGCAGGTCTTGACAACAGCACATACTGCAGAGAACAGGGACTTCTCAACTTGAACTACGCTGTGGGCACAATGTTTGTGGCAAAGTCTAAAGGGCTTTTGACTCAATATTCTAATCCTGAAAGGTAGGAGTCATGAAGAGTACTGGGGATGTCCACATCTATGAGGAATTTGAGTGTCTAACTTCAGTCATCTGAATTCACTCAGGGTACATGCACAGAATAGATTTGATATCCCTGATGAATGTGCAAGTTACTTACATTTATTCCCTGGGGTAAAAAAATAATGTTGTCCCTAATGAAAAATCTTTTATATTTTACAGAAAGTGTATATATTTCAGAAGTGGGTGTTCTTCAGAAGTATACAGACTGGTAACATAAACAGATCAGAAACAAAAAACTGTATTTTGACCACCTTTCTTTGTTTATCTAGTTCCTGACTATATTTCTGATAGTAGCCAGTACCATATGCTTTTGAAAAGGACAAAAGTAGCATAATCCTATTAGGGAATAGCCACTACACATGGAAAGCTTCTTCCAAGCTCCATCAGTTCGCAATTGGTTTATGGCAAATTAGGAGCAGAGATTACATCCATAATACTGAATTATCTTGTTTGAAGTGCTTGTGACATATGTTTATCCACATAATATTATCATTTTTTCATAGGAATCCTTCCAGCATGCTAAGGAAATGTGAAATCTGGCATATTTCCACCCCATTTAATGATCTGCACTTAGATCATTCATACACATACTTGTTCACAAAAGTGCTATATGAATAACTCCAGATGTGTGGTTATGAAGATCTGCAAACATAAGATTATCATCTCTTTAGAAAGATAAAAAAAAAAAAAAAAAGGGGCTGGGAGTTCCTGTGGAAACTGTGGTATCAGGGAAGAAGAGAAAGGCCTGCAGAAGCTGGAAACAGAAAAGCTGGTTGGTTCTGTATTGAGAAAATACTGATGAGCACAACAAAATTTCCATCTGAATAAAGGAAGTATAACTTATCACAGTTTTAGAAATAAAAATTATGCAGGATAGGAAGCAATCACAACAAGCATAAATTTGCAGGGGTTTTTGTTTTGATGATGCTGGCACAAAGATATTAATACAATTTTTTTTCTTTCTTTCTTTACAGATAAGACTGTTTTTGCCATATTTTTAGTTTATCACCCATGCTGTCATTTCTGCTCATTGAATCTGAAATGACTGGTTCGGTGACTTATGCATCTATTACTTAACAGAGCTCAGTATTAATATTTTGAGAAACCTGAATGGAAAGTCTTTATAACAAACATCTCAGTTCAAGTATTAGGAGATAATACAAATTACTTTGTATGTACTTTTTTTTTTAACTTGGCAAATTTACCTTGTAAATGAAAACTTATTTTTCAATTTAAAAAAAAAAAGTGAAAGAAAAATTTACATAATACAACCTGCTACCAAAAAGTTGCCTAAATGAATAAGTCTAACAGGTACATTGCTGAAAATCAGGGAAGACTGTCTGTATAAAGTACCACCAGCATTACATTATGTGTCTGCATATGATGATCTGCAGAGCTAGGCAGGACCATTTCAACAAATAGCTAATTTCAATAAATAACTAATAAATAACTAATGAACCTTGTCTCAAACACTCTCTAGTGATGCATCTTTCCTGCTCTTTAAACACTGATGTTGCAATACTTATTCCTTTGTATGCTACAGCTGCCCCAGGCACTGTTCAATTCCAGATGACCTGGAAGCTTTTCATTGTCACATACTTTTCTGACAACTAGCAGAAAGCTCTTCCAATTAAAATATCCCATTTATGCAAGTGAAGAGAAGCACTAAATAAGCAAAGGACTTTGAAATAACTTGGGCAAAGATGCCATAGAAGGTATGTCTTTAAGCCAAACTTTTAAAGCTTTAAAAATAGGTATAAACAAACAAAAAAGCATTTACTCTATTTCATCTAAATATTAAGAGGTATTTGACAGCTAGTAAGGCTTCTGACAATGTTAGGCACCTGTGCCTCCATTTGCGATATAAAATTTCAAGTGTGTACCTGGTAATATCTTCCTTCTGCACAAAATAATCCCTTGTGAAGTTGTGCACAGAGACCTGGTACACAAGTAAATAGCACAGCAGTCTGGAATGGCACTGGATGTTGTCATTCTGGACTTGATCAAGACTTTTGATGCTGCCTCTCAAGATAACGCCAAGCTCAGGAAGTGGGTGCTGAGGTGGATTGAGAACTGGAAAGAGAGCTCAGAGGCCTGGGATCAGTGGCACAGGTCTATTTGGATGCCTGTACCTAGCAGTATCTCCCAAGCTTCCATACTGGGCCCAATCTCATTTAACTTATCATCAGAGATGGAGTGCCTCCTGAACCAGCTCACCGATGACAAACGCTGGGAGAAGTGGCCGATACCCAAGTCCTGTGCAGCCCTTCAGAAGGACCTTGACAAGCAGGAGGGGTGGGCAGAAAGGAACCTTCTGAAATTAAACAAGGGCAAATACACCTGGGGAGGAATAATCCCAGGCCCCAGCAAAAGCTGTCCATGAGCCAGCAGTGCACTTGTAGCCAAGAAGGCTGATGTTATCCTGGGGTGCATCAGGAAGAGCCCTGCCAGCAGCTCGAGGGAGGTGATCCTGCCCCTCTACTGAGCCCTGGGGAAGCACATCTGGAGTGCTGTGTCCAGTTCTGGCCTCCTCAGCACAGCAGGGACATGGAGCTCCTGGAGCAGGCAGGTCCTGTTGAGGGCTATCATTAGGGGTCTGGAGCACTTCGCTTAGAAGGAAAAGGTTAACTGTTGGACTCAATGATCTTAAATGTCATTTCCAATCTAAAAAATGCCACAGTTCTGCGAAAGGCTTAGGGAGCTGGCCCTGTTCAGGATTAAGAAGAGACAACTGAGAGGGGACCTCATCAATAATGTTGGATTAGAGTAGTTCTAGTGGTCCCAACATTACCCATTCTGTGGTCCTGTGGGGAGTCAGAAAATTGGTGGGGCATAATTTACACTACTTTTTCAGCTCATGAAATGGAAAGTGCTATTGAAACATTTGGTAAGAATTTACTTCAGTTTTACACTTTCTCCTCTTCAATTATGTCTCTTTAAAATGTGTAGCTTCCAGAAACATTTTAACATTTTCCCTACCTTTATAATGCTCTGACATGTTGAGAGTGGTAAACCAACCAAGCTGGTCCCATTGATTGACATGATCTGGTCCCCTATGTTCAGCTTCCCAGACTTCTCTGCCGGTCCTCCATGCATCATGTTGGCTATGATAACTGTAGGCAAAATGGATCCCCAGCCAGACTCCACAATCACCACGCCTAGAATTTCTCCCTTTTGCTTTTCAATGTAAACCTGTATAATAAGAAAAAGTGTTTAAAAAAGAATTTCTTTCACACCCATGGAACTAATATCATCCCACTCCAAACATTCACAAACTCAATAAATAGACTCTTCTTCATTTGCAACCTGCCTTCCTAATTTAAAGGAAAAACAAGATAGGGTACATGTTTTACTACCTTTCATTTGCATTCAAACATTAAATGACACACAATACAGACTTAGTGCTGAAAACCCCTCAGAAGTAATTTCTGTTTATGAAAAGAAGAAATTCCAGTGAAGGAAACCCTGATGCCATGGGCTTTGGTGGACAAAACTAAATAAGAAGAGATTGCAAGACTTTACAACTCTGCATTGGAAAAACATGACCTGTGTGTTCCAGCTGCACACTGGTTCATTTTTATTAAGCAAACTGCAAAGCCTTCTGGCACACACAGTTATTTAAAACCTGGAAACAATCATGTTCATAAACACTGCTGCTTCTATAAATTTTATGTTGTTCACTGTAGTTTTAAAAATTGTAATAATCTGTTAATCTGCTTTAAATTCGTGTTCAAACATGTCTGAAAATTGTTTGGTACAAAGAACAGAAACAGATGGTAAATCAGTTGACTGCTGATAAATTTGGGGTTTACTGTTTGCATTTGAAATAGAACTGATGACAGGGTGTCCTATTAGAGAGGATATTCTAGACCAAGTGAGATAATTCATAGGAAGTATTAATGGTTCTTTAGTTTCTGCCAACACAGGCCGGCAACTGATAAAGAGCAGCTGAATATTTGTGGAAAAAAAACCAAAATGAGACATACATCTTTGCAATTTTCAGATTTGGAGAAGTGAATCAGATCATCATTGTACATGTCCTGGGTATTAAGCAAGTCGCTATATTCCTTCTGGCTAAGGTCTTCTGGGTTGATTCCATTTGCCCTCAGAAATTCTTGGTAGGCCACACTAAATGCTTGACCTATGGACTGTGCAATCAGCTGCGCCTGTAGCAGTTCCCAGAAAAGGCAAAAGAAAAGAAAAAAGTGAAACATTCTGATGATCATGTCCACTGACATTTTCTGTTACAATCACACTGTAAAATGGATCATCAAGTTGATGAACCTACAAGTTACTGCAATCCAGCCTAAAATATATTTGTGCCTTACAAATTAATTTTAAAGACCCACAAAATCTCAACACATTCAGCTCTGCCATGAATCTAGCTCAGAAAGCAATTATAAATTACAAACATGAGAAAGCAAGACATCCTGTCACAGGTAAGAACTGCTAATGTAAGTGTAAAGGTAGAGCCACTGCAGTGACTGTGGCTTGCAGCTATCATTCTTCCCACACGTGCTGCTCCCAGATGGCACTCCCTTCCAGCAGAAGCAATGTCATTCTATGACAAGCCAGCAATGAAAAAGAAAATGCCTACTAGGAAACACACAACCACATTTAAAAGGGCATTTCCAACTTTTCCTACCATCCTTTACAACATTGATAGTGACTACTCCTACCTAAGCCTCAGATAATGAAGGAAAAAGGCAGCAACTAGAGACCAGATCAAGCCCTAAAGTAACTGCAATGGTCATATACATCTCTTTCTTCATCCTGCTACTACCTTCAGCCTCTATCCCCTACACTTATTTCCCTCTAACTCATGTGATCCTGGGAGTTCTCTGCCTCTTTCCTACTCATTCTGTCCTGTGTGAGCATCCTCTTGCACCTGCAGCTTCCCAGAGCCTTGTCTGCACCTAAATCCACCAAAAGCACCTCTCACTACACCGCATTGCTCCCACCATGAGCTGTTTTATTCCTGCAGCTGTGGGACTGAAACTGGGCAGCAGGCAGACGTGGGGAAAGCTCTGTGCCAAGCAAGGCCAGAGGGATGCTCACCTTTGACACAGTAATCATGGTCAGGCAAGTAACGGGCAGGAGAGCAAAGCACAGCATGGTGCAGAATACTGCTGTGTGTATGTGGAGAGATTCATGCAGTGAGCACTGTGCAGTGCAAAGGAGGTGGTTGTGATTTGCACTGAATCACAGGGCTGCCTATGGCAAAGGCAGGGAAGAGAAACGGAGAGCTCCACAGCTGACAGTGGAGCCCTGGCAGAGTACTGGTAATGAATGAATGCTGTTCAGGTATATTTTTACACAGTCTGATGGGCATTTTTAAAGACCAGTTTAGTCCCTAATAAAGGAAAGGTTCCCAACACAGAAGTAAAAATGTTGTTGCATCTTAGACAGCTCAAACTAGCACTAAACCTGCTGATGAGAACAGTATGATTGCTGGTGCTGAAAAGACCAATATGTAGACCAGTAGTATATTACTAAAGCTAAGATCAGCTTAATTTTGACAGCAAGGACAGCAAGAAAATGGTAAAACTGCACCTCCACAACTCAGTAACCTAAGTGAAGAGTGCAGCCTTTACATTCATACACATGCATCTTCACTCCAGGAAGAGATCGGCTACCACTTAGACATCTGGCATTTGGACACATCTCTAAGGGTTAACTCATGTAAAGGTACACGTCTAAATAGTTGAAAATCTGGTGCTGTCCTCTTTAGACAAAAACTCATCCAAGCAGAGACATGTTCTGGCCAACACCCACTCACAGGCTTACAGCTTCTGCTTCACTGACTGCGTAGATTCTGCCAAGTACCCAGCTGTCCCAGAAGAAGAAAAGAGAAGTTTTATAATATAAACAGGCTACATGACTTCACTGAAGGTACAAAATCTTTGAAGCTGCCATTTCATTGCTGCTACAGTCCTTCCATTCTGACTGTTAGTCACTTCAGGATTTGAGATAAATTTGGCAAGTTACCTGTAAGCTATACAACATGACTAAGGAGAGTTGATGCAACCTGAAGTTTTTCAGCATATTTTCCCCATCAATGAGCAATGCTTTTATTGGATCTACAGGCATTTTACAAGCCAGTTGGATTTACAGAGAGGATCACACATGACACAAATACAGGTTGATCCAAACAAACCATAGATTAGGAAGCTTAAATTTTAGTTAGCCAAAATATTAACAGCAGCCTAGGAAACAGATCTGGTAAGTATGGATCATGCAAAGGGTCAGAACATACCATGGCGAAGGAAAATAAGCCTCAGACTCTGGCACCTGACAATTTGATTTTGCTTTTTCAACTGGCCAGTAAAAGAGCAAGCAGTGTCCAAACTTGTGACTAGAAACACAGGAACAGCAGCCTCAAAGCGGGTAGCATGTCAAATGTTATTACGCAAAAAATACATTGGCTACTGTATTTCCCACCAGATTCTTAAAAGGCTTTACAAAACAGGCTAACATGTTATTTGTGGAAATAATCCAGAATTTTTATACACTGTCAATTTTGGTCTAGGATTACTTTCATGAGTAGTCCTTACTTTTTAACTTCAGCAGTGGATCATACATATACACATTCATGTGCAATAATATATTTATGTGCAGTGATATATTCAGATAATATATTCAGACAGAGGTTTAGAGCAGATTACATAAAATTATTTCATAAAATCAGCTCCTTATTCAAGAAAATCCTCCCATCTCAAAGTCCTTGCTGTTCACTGTAGTTTGGAATACAGGGAAGAAAATGGAATTTTCTGGAATTTTTACTTACTTCTCTTGAGTATGTAAACTTCCCAGATTATTAGGGCTAACTTGACTATGATCCTAAAAATTACATATCTAACCACTTCAATCTAGTAAGTTTGATTTTACTTTTCAGTTACTGAAAATTACTTTTAAAAAGTACATAAAATCAGCAAGTTATATACACTGATTGTGAAGACAGGAGATCAATTCCTGTGTAAGGTAATTTAGTCCTGTGTAAAGTATCTTAACTGTGCCATAGATTAGAATTTAGTCATTTGTGCTTCTCTTCAGCATATTTTGGGATTGCTGAAATTACAACCTTTCTTTGCTGGCTTTTTGATATGATGACAGCAACTACAGCCCCTACACAAACCACCTGAAAAATAAAAAATCACTTTTTTGGTATGTGTCAGTGACTGATCCTCAATGCAAGACTTGGGATTAGAATTTTCCTATGAAAAAAAGCACTTCTGATAGACTTTCCCTCTCTTATACAAAATTTGAGCTGGTATTTGTAACCTGCAGCAACTGGACCCTCCTATCACTGTTACTGGAAGGCACTAAAGAAGCTTTAAAAAAGTAAGCATTTCTATAAACACCAACTTCCTGTGACATGTCATGTCCAAACATGTAAGTGGCAGGCAAGTTCCTCTGCTTAGATGAAATACTGTGCGCAGTTAAAAAGCAAACAGGACCACTCACAGTGGATTTTGGGCCTATCAAAATGTGCTTACTTTTCCAATCCTAGAAAACTACAAGACAATGTAATTGCTTACATCCTCAGACTCAAAGACATGACAAATCATTTTGTACTGCCTCTTTCCATCTTGAGAGGGGTGAGATGCTTCCACATTATCCTGGGAGTTAGAGCGTGGCATTCGCCTACGAGCCATCAAAACAACTATATTTCCTATATCAGCAATGTAAGAAATGGTCCTCAGGGGATGATCCATCATGGTTTCCTGGGGAATAAGAAAAACCAACATAAGCAGCTGCCTCAACTAAGTTCTTACTGCACATCTAGTATTATAAAAACACACAAATAGCTGTAAGACCTCTGCTAGGTGAAGTCTCTAATATCTGTCATGCATGAAGGGAGACACAACAGAAACCAAGAGCTTCACTTTCCAAAAATAAAAAAAAGAGGAAGTTTTACGGGGTTTTTTCTGTGGAAAAGCACATCAAGACCTCAACTGCAGAACCTGCATGTGCTGAGCATGTATATGTACAGGACTATAAACAAATCATTGCAGCTTAACAATTTGGGCTACTCTGGGCACAATCATTACTTGATGCAGCACGGCTCAGAAGACATAAACTGACTGGAATTATCTTACCCACAAATTCTAATTATTTCTATAGTCAGACACACCAGAAAGACTGCTTGTATGACATGGCTCTTGACCATGGATTTCTGCCTAGAGGGGAATATAAGATCCAGCACATTTTAAAGACAAATTTTAACATGTATGTGAAAGTCTATTCCAGTAGTCTACTCCAACAATGCTAACAAAGGTGTCTATGTCTATACCTGTGTGTCTGCATTCAGTACTTTTATTCTCTGTGTAGAAATGAAGAGGTCCACTTCAGTCATGGGTTGAGATTCACCTTCTGGAGCCTGCAAATAAGTGGATTAGAGTCAAACACATGAAGTAACACACTTACTAATAATGATGTTAGTTCACGTACAGGGGTACACTAAGACACAGTCACCAGAACAGCAATGCAGGATAGAGTATTAGACTGCAGAAGCAAAAGATAAACACAAAGATGTGGAAACTATATCATATACGTGAAAGTGAATTGGGTATTGTTTGAAAAAAAAGTTAGCCTTATAAAAGCTTGCCTGCTATTTTTCGTGATTCAGTAAAATTATACCTGCAACATGAACTATAAAGATTTATTGAAAAGTAATATGATTTTACCATTTTCTGCACCCTATAAATCCCACCTCAAATAAGGTTTTCATACAAGCCATAGAAAGGCCTAACAGTATCTCCTGCCTGAGGAATTTCTGTTTGGGCTAGCAGTGACTGCCAAGACCAATGGAAAAACCTGTACCACAGGAGGTACTGTTTGAACTATTTATAATGCAGTTCTGGCAAGAAGACCTTCACAGTCAGAAAACATACTTTTCAAGCAGTAACCCACATAAGAAGTAATATTTTGTTAATAGAAAGCAAACATTTGTAGTATTTTTTAAATTACATTTGTTAAAAGGTAGTTGAAAGCTCCACAAACAAAACTTATTACAAAGATGAATCAATCTCAGTATATTACTGTATGTATAGACATAAACTTTTTTTTTTTGCATCCAGCAATTTGACACCTCTGTGAGTCAAACAACGTCCTCCTACATAAAGATTAAATTTTTTTTAAAAAGTAAAAAAAAAAAAAAAGGAGTAAAAAAATCCCAAAGCAAACAAGCAAAAAACCCCCACACTTCATTTTAATCCATCATTTTACAATGTTTAAACCTTTGCCATGTCAGTCCTGATTCTTTAATATGCATTTTGGGTACTGCCTGCAACCATTTGATAAATCCAATCTTTCTTCTATTTCTACACATGAAATGGCTAATGAGAAGCAACAAAAAATGGCCAATCAGGCAACTGATTTCTCAGATAGATAAACTTGCATGGTGGCTCAGAAATAAATCTGAAAAAAACCTTGCTGGATGCAGAAAATAAAACCACAAAATAAAAAGAAAGGGAAAAACCGTCCCAGAAAACAAAAGAACAAGCATAACATCAAGCTGATGGAGTTTGTACTGCACCTTCTTCCTGCTTTTGGCTAATTTCTGGGCCATCTGCTTAGCATGGAACAAACAGAGACAGGAGAACAGTTAGAGAAGAACTTACAGAGACTCCAAGTCAAGCAGGAATCTACAAACTAATGTCAGGGCGGACAGACTACTAGCTGGTCTAAATTAGTCCCTGCTTAAATTAACTTCCTCTTTTTTTTTTTTAGCTTAAAAAATTGTAAAATTTTATGTTTAGCACAATTAATTTCAGAAATGAAAAGAAACAGCACCAAAAGAGTCAGGAAGAACACAAAAGGATTTTTTTTTTCACTTAAAATGTTACTTGCAACAAACAAGGTTATTTTGTGTGTGATTGGTTTTGAGGTTTGGTAGGGGGAGGATGGTTTAAGAAACTGAACAAAGCTTCCCCTCACTCACAGCAGTGTAAACCATGAAGTTATTTCTTTTGAAGGTACACCAATGTAAAAGGTGAGTGAAAAATTGTATGCCTTATTATTACAGGTTTTTCAGATCTCATACTTCAACAGACTTCAAAGAAACAACCTCCCTAACACTACGCTGCTTTTTCCTGGAAAAATGAAATGACAACATAACTGTCACTTTCACCTTCTCCTCCTTCTGAGCAAATAAATCCGTACCAATCTTCACACAGTGAACTGGTCAATAAATTTTCCTGTGACACCTATGCAAAGATATGTCCACACTATCACATTCTTTCAAGCAAGCAGTGGAGCATGCATTTCAGCTCCAGAAACACCTTAAAAGACCTTTCTACTAACTACCCAAACAAACATAATTTTTACAGTCTTGCAACCAAGAATTCAAACCAATGGTGAACTGAAATTTACAGACCTGCTCTGAAGGAATGCAAGACTCATCAGGCTGGCAATTAGCCCTTAACTTCCAACAGTAACAGGCTCTTTGCTAATTAAATTTACACGTGTGCTCATGGTAGGAAGGAGGCTTATAGTTACAAGCTCCAGAGAGATTCAGCACTAGCTACTTCTAGGAAGAGCAAATAGGAGGCCCGAATCATGAGACACATCAAACATTTTAATACTGATGCTCACAACTTAAATCTGTCAGATTTTGTCTAAACAAATCTAAAAGCAGCTACTTAAAGTTTAGGCCACACTGCTTATTTACAAATAGAAACATTCTCAAAATAGCTTCTAGTCACCTTTTTCGGACTAAGAAGTATTTTATAGCCTGATAGGTTATTTTGCAACAGGTGATTGCAAACTATTGCAAAAGCAGTTAAAACTGCCTTATATGGCAGGCTCTTCATTACATTACTCTCAATTTAAATTAATACTCAGAAATAATATACTTATATTAAGTAACAGCTGCCTGTCATACACAGGGCAAGGAGAAGACACTCCTGAGATAGAGCATTTAGATATCTTTCCAAATCAAGCTTTTCTTTCTCACCCTTCCCAAACCTTAGAACGATAGACCTCCCAAAAGAAGAAAAGCACAGGACAAAATTAGGAAAACGGGGGAAAAAAATCCTTGAGCTATAACTTTACAATGTAGAATCAACAATTTACCACAATGTACTATAATTCAATATACTGAAAATTCTGTTCTTCAAATGGAAGCATATTGAAGAACTACTTTCAAATATTTCATAAAATAAGGCAATGATATGGATCAAGCACTTTTACCAAGTGATTTAACACTACACGGACGGAAATGTCACAAAAGAAGTTATGGTCCATGAACAACAAAAAAATTAGGATAATTCTATGCAAGACACTTTATTAGACAAATCCTCTTTATCACCATATTATTTTTCTAACTCAAATAAAATATTATTTCGGTATTTCTAGAAGAAATAAAAAGAAACAGAATATACCTCATCCACACAATTTTTTTTTTTTAATATACAGAATACAGGGTTTTCATTTAAGGTAAGTTAAATGTATTTATTTATATAGATGCAATTTCCAAAATTACAATAGATTAAAATCCAAGAAGCTTCTGCTTTTGCTACAGACAGGTGCCAAGTTTATTCAATCCATTCAGTCTCTACAAAAAATGTTTTGCAACTCAGTGAGCATTGAGAGGACACTGAGTGTGTGAAAATGTGTGAAATACTAAACTAAATATCCACATATGTGTTCTATCCTAAATTTCACTCAGAATTAAACCAGGTGTTACTTAGAGATGTTCAAACCTACCCCCTAGCATGCTAAAAATGTCTCCTAATGAAATATTCCTAACTACATTTGATGAACACCTTCAAAGCAGTGCATCCATTTTCACCTAGCTGTCTTTCACAGGGACAAAGGCCAAGCAAGAAAACACCCAACTCTTGTACTTCCAACTGAAAAGCTACTTCTTTAAAGCAAAAGCCTGGAGAATTGTTTTCAAAGTCTGTTCATATTCCAAATGAATGAATATGTGGTCTGAAGGCTTTGCTAAAAGGAAGCACTTTAGGGATTAATAAATTCAGACGTTACACACTTTTGTGAAGGTATAAATAGCAGGGCTTAAACAAAGCTCTTTCACCTCTTTTTAATACTCAGCTGCAAGTCTGTGTATTTTAAAAGCCCTTAATTTTTAAAAGCTCTTTTAAAAATTCTTAATTTAAAGCTTTGTTTTCTTCAACAGTGGAGAAAAGGTTGACATGCAACAAGTAAGGCACTCTATAAACAAACATGAATAGGGCACAGCCTTCATAGTCACTGAGCAAGCCATAATTTACACATCTAGGATATGGAATATCTGATGCAGTGATGAATCTGGCAGAAGGAAGTCCATCTGTCATAATGAATTTCTGTCTGAAAACTATTAGCTTTAATGGAAACCAGCAACAAAACCAGCCAAAATCAACCCTAATAAGCCAAGCCTAAGGTGGAGGGGGGTTGCCTGTGCTTTGCTTAGAAGCAGAAAGCAGTAACTGTCCAAGAAGTCTTCAAAGGTATTTGTGTACAATACAATACAAGTCAATAGTTTTCTGAAATACATCAAGTTTCATAAAATTAAATACACCAGCTAGGGTTTTACCAGGTCACAAATGCTATCACTTGGGCCTCAAGCCTGAGGCAAACACACTATAAGAAAGGATATGCATGCCTGCTGATTTACATAGATGCACAAATTATGGAGTTAATGAGTGAAATGCATTAAATAGATTTCTTCTGTTTTGATGCACAGAAATGCTGAGGCATAACAGAATCCTTAGAACAGTAATTTTTAAAATTAATTTCGACAAAATACATTTCATATCAGAGAAAGATTCTATCCTGTTACACCTCTTAGGCCCAGTTTGAATCAATTCAGTTTTGTTTTTGTCTACCATATCCCTGCAATCTTTTTCTAATGTGTATTCCTACACAAGCTTTACCTTCTAGGTGTAAACTCCCTGTGGTTCAAGTTCCATTCTTGATACCTATTTCCTATGACAGCTGATGCTAATCTTTCCGCTAATCTTTCCTTTCACCCTCCAGTGACGTGGCCCTCCCAGATCCAGCCTCACCGAAGCCCTTTTTACTCTCCCTTACCTTTAGTTTCCTGTTCACTCAAATCAGGCAAGTTTTCTAACACACAGCCAAGCAACAAGAAGGAACACAAAGAGAGTACTAAACAGAAGGGTACAGCCTTATTTGCCCAGAGCAGGAAAAAACCAGACTCTATAATAAAAACTCTTCCCTGCAGGATTGGGGAGAACTCACCAAGAACTGCCATTGTTGAAAAAAGCTGCATGAGACATATTTTTAAAGAGTGTCACTTAATCCAGAGTTGCCAATGAACAAAGATAAATCACTCCTCTGTAAAAGGTTCAGTAGTTCAAGGTAGTGAAGACTTCTACAGACATGGTGGAGTATAATCTTTAATAGGATGGCTACATTCCTGCCTTTTCTAAAATATGAAAATGTTTAACATTTTCAGAGACAAGGTTACAAGAGCTTATGCATTTGAACACCAGAAAATTACAATTTTTGGAAGTTGTCTCAATGGCTCTATTTGAAGCTTCTGTGTCAAAGTTATATAAAGAGACTAAACTTGCCATGGAAAGCAGTGGAAGGAATAAAAGGAGTAGGAAGCATCAACTGACCTTAACAGACAATATTATTGGTCTTGCTGATAACCTCCCCTCTTCCTTTCTCTTTTATATAATTGCACACCAAAACTGAGTTAGAACCCAAAATAAAATATACAAAAGAACACACAGATATTAAAATAAGAAAAATTCCTAGAGTGGGTTATGTTCATTAGCTGAACTAGCAGAAGATAAAGCTGTGTGCCTACTAGCCAGTCGTGTATGGGTAGTGGGAATGTTGCAGCATCCTGTACAACCATGCAATACTTCATCCACACATCTTAATTTCAGCTGATAATGACATAATTGTAACTTACACCACAGCAGCATTCCCATTGCTGGAAATGTCATGTACAGAAATCAGATGGAATTTCTCTTTTGAAACAAAATTTTTCAGATTCCCGGACAAATTATTTTTCCACACTTCTTTGTACCATCACAGGCAGGTTTTGTTTTGTTTTGGTGGGGTTTTTTTTGTTTTGTTTTGTTTGTTTTTTTTTAATCAGCTCACAGCTGTTTTGTGTGGAGAAACAAACTGCAGGGTCAAAAATAACTGCAGTCACTACCACAGCAGCACTTCCATTGAGTGCCAAGCCAGAAGCAGCTGCAATACATACTAGTTATTTCCTTAACTTGCTTTCCCTCTACACCCAGATAATACATAACTTTGACTACCACTCACTTCAAATTCTCGTTCAGTATACAGCACGAGTATTACCATAGGGAATTTAAATGACCTGGTAACATCCCCTTATCAGTCTTGTTCTATAAGCAGCATATATGATTTATTTTGCAAAGGAAAGGTGAGGCACCTTTCGTTCTGAAACCACAGATAACCCCATCTGAAAAAAATTACTGCATAAGAAAGAAGTTCATATCAACAATCATAAAACAGCCATAGAAGAAGCAGCAGGATTTACTCCTCACCTTGATCCTGCTGACAGCTTCCTGAGCCTGCATCATTCTCACATTCTTGGATGGAGTTTTATCAGAAAGGAGTTGAGTTGAACCAAGGTAATTGGCAGCAAAAATTATTCCATCAATTAAGTCTTCAGGATCACAAGGTCCAGGAACTGCAATACAGGAAAGCCATCACTGAAGACAATCATGGTGAAACACAACAAAAGCAGAACTGCAACAACTTGAGTCTGCATCTGATGGCTGCATATCCTCCTCTGAAATGCTTCATTTTAGCATGACAAAAAGGCAACCAGCACTTTCAAAGGCACTAAAACATCAAACTAATTGTATCGAAATTTGTTGTGGGCTGACCCTGTCCACCAAACCCCTTCTATTGCTCCCCTCCTCAGAAGAGCAAGGGAGAGAAAATATAATGAAAGTCTCATGGGGCAAGACAAGAACAGGGAGAGATCACTCATCAGTTACTGTCATGGGCAAAACAGACTCCACTTGCGGAAACTTGTTTAATCTATTACTGATGAAGACAGAGTAGAATAATGAAAAATAAAAACAGATGCTACAACACCTTCCCCTATCCCTCCCTTCTTCCTGGACTCACTTTTACTCTCAATTTTCTTTATCTCCTGCACCCAGAAGTACAGGGGAATGGGGGATGTGTTCAGTTCATCACATGCTGTCTCTGATGCTCCTTCTTCATCATGGGGAAGAGGCCTTCCTCTGCTCTAGAATGGGATACCTCCTGCAGGAGACAATCCTTCAGAACAGACTGCTCTGGTGTGGACTCCCTATGGCATCACAAGTCCTGCCAACAAGCTGGCTCCAGGTGGGCTCCTCTCTCCACTGGGCCACATAATCTGTGGGGAGCCTGCTCCAGCCTGGGATTTCCACGGGGTCATAGCCTTTTTTTTTGGGCTTCCACATAATCTGGCATGCTTATGTGGAAGCAGGGGCATAAGCAGGGGCTGCTTATATGTTCCACTGTGGCTGGAGGGGCACAATTGCCTCACCATGGTCTTTACCATGGGCTGCATGGGAACCTCTGCTCTGGCACCGGGAGCACCTCCAGTCCTTCCTACTCTATTGACCTTGTCTCCAGAGATCCTTCTTTTACACATTCCCAGCCTTTCTTCTCCAGCTGCAGTTGCTGTGGTGCAGAGTCTTTTCCACCTCCTTAACTACATTATCCCAGAGGTGCTACTACTGTCACTGATGGGCTCAGTCTTGGCCAGTGGTGGGTCTGTCTTGGAGCCAGCTGGCGCTGACTCTATCAGACAGGCAGGAAGCTTACAGCAGCTTCCCACAGAGGACACGCTTGTAGCCACCCCCCTACCAAAACCTTGCTACACAAACCCAGTACAACATCTCTCCAGCAAAAGCTACAATTGTTAATCCAGCCTGTTTGTCACAATAGCTCATTCTTTTGTGAGTAGGGATCAGCTTGGAGCAAAATAACCTACAATTTTTCACTGTAATAAAGGGACAGACGCAGTTACTCAGCTTGCTCCTCACCCACCAAAAAGAGCCTTGCAATTCTCAGACCAACAGTCACAAGCACAAGCACAACTGCAGTTTCATAGCAGCCATCAGCCTCTTTCTTGCTTGTGCATTAACCACAGATGGTGCAACAGGCAGAGCAATCTCCCTGGAATGCTCTACACATACCACACATCACAATATTTTTATGCCACAGACCTTTAAAAATAGTAGTCTTAACAAGGATACTGTGGTAAAGTACTGAGTTAAATAAAAATGTTATTAAATACACAGAGCATGGACTCTCTTGATGGCAAACCAACACTCATAGTCCACAGATCCTTACAGATCCAACACCCAACAGCTTCTGGAAAAGTGGAAAATGACGGGGTGTAAAGTGTTCATAACTAAGCAATGCAAATCCTTACAAAGCAGCAGTTATGATTTGTAAGATTTTTGGTGCTTGGCAACCTTATCTAAAAATTTTATACATTAAAATGTTCCATTCTGACATCATGTTAAAACTGTCATGATCCAAAAGTGAGGCTGGTTAACTTAAGAAACTTCCTGTTCTTAGAAGTAAGGGAAAACAATTGCTCAAGACAAGTGAGAATATAAATCATATAAAAGGATGCTCATGCTAAATATGTTCACATTTTATCCAAAAACACCTGTGCTTATGTTTGTCTTTCTTTTTTCCTCTAAAATCAAGGGGTATCTTTTACTATAAAGTGATGGGGCTTTAAGTTCCAAACTTAAAGGATGCCAATTTTGTTCTAATGATAACATATAGGACTAACAGCCTCTCAGAAGGAGCATGGGTAGCTTTGGCCTCAAGGAAGAGCAAGTCATTACTATGATTAAAATAAAAAGAAAGAGCTGGAGGCAAATATCACACTGAAACTATACAGACAGACAGAAGCACATGTATAAATCTTGTGAGGAGGCTTGTCTTCCTTATCATTTTTTTAAATACAAAAATTTATGACTAGCAAATTTAAGATGATCATCTCCAGTGTGCAGTTTGCTCAGGCAGTATGTATCTCAAAAATTCTCAAAATGAACAGTCACTTGCAAGCACATGACCTAAAGAAATTGAGTTATTTCCTTAGGAAAATTCGTGCATCTGGAAGTACTATGTTTTTACACAGAAATCACACAGCATTCTAAGTGTTGCTATTTATTACTCTACACATCAAGGCGTTTTCACCACTTCCACCACTATCCTAAAGAGGTGCAAAACCTTTTATAGTAGAATTTCTGATCAAAATGGAGGGGAGAAAAAACGGGCAAAGATATAAAACTATAACAAAGTGCATATTAAACCCCAAAAAAGGTAATGCTCCAATTGCATAAGAGGTGAACACACAGACAACACTGCTTTTTAGAATACCTCCTCCTTTTATTATCTCTGGCAACAAAACTATTACCTCAATGAAAACATAGTATAGGTGCTGGCAAATTTTTCCTTGGACTGCTAGTACATAAAAATGGAACATTTGTAATTTTAAGGAATTTTGTGCTGGACCAAGCACCAATAAAATTTTAGTGTTCAATTTTATTTTTTTTTTCCTAAGGCGGAGATCATTGCTTTTAAAATATAGATATATATTACTATATCTAGAATATAATCCCTTGATAGACAGGACTATGAACAGGAGATGAACTTAAATTCTAAGAGAGATCCTTCATTGTTGCAAAATTCCAATGCTTAGCTATGAACTAACTGGCATTCTGGCCAGAGACTCCAAAACAGGCAGCTTATACTCTGAAGACTAAAACAACAATCAATTTGCAGTCTAAAGAAAATGATCACATTATCAATTAAACACAGTACACTGTAAAGCAATCAAAGGAGTGATGAGGAAGTCTAAATAAAGTATGACATCAACTGTACTTGTAAAATTTCATCAAGCACATGGAACAACACTGCCAATGGAAAAGTAAAAAAAAAAAAAAAGAAACTTCTATTTTCTGCTTCTGTCATAACTGCACACAACTTGTGTTCCTCCTGCGGTATATACAGGATGCACACTCATCCAAAAAGCAACAGCAGTTCATGTGACAATTAACTTGCTTTTTCATATTGTTCTGAAAAAAATCAGCACTACTGAAGCCTTAGCTCTCAGATGGCATGCAGTATTTAATTAAGAGGCAAGCAGTTGTTAAACAAGGCAGATTTTCACTGGCAGGCCTGCCCAAAAATCCAGCTGAGATTAGATTGAGCCGGCTGATTGAAACCAATGCCAGACAGAGCACTACAGTCTTCTTGCTTAGTCTGCTTTCCTTGTCCACACACGTTCTTATGTTTTGTGTAAATACCATAAAGAAAGCAGTGTTTTAAATGATACTGAGGAATAAAAACAGCAT
Source organism: Serinus canaria (assembly GCF_022539315.1). Taxonomy (NCBI): domain Eukaryota; kingdom Metazoa; phylum Chordata; class Aves; order Passeriformes; family Fringillidae; genus Serinus; species Serinus canaria. The sequence goes on along the minus strand of NC_066343.1, from coordinate 5,806,917 downwards.
AAGTGATACAGAAATGATGAATGAAATACCAAAAAACTAAAAAGCTCCATGTTTCTGGATTTCTGAAGGACCACAGTAGGATTTAGCTCAGGTTCTAAATTAGACACAATTTAATCTAAATCAGTACACCTAACCCTAGCACCTTTTCTATTCAGCAAATAAAATAAAAATTTTATGCATTATAAATACAGGTGGGTTTTTTGATGTGAAAAAAACATTTAGAAACTGTAGAACTATCTTACCTTCAACATACGTTGGAAATGAAGCCAAGCTTTTTCTGGACTGTAATTAAGACAAAGAGGATTTCAAACAGAACATAGCATGCACAAATATGCATTAAAAATTTCTCCGTGCCAAAAAAACTCCAAACTTAAATTAGCCATAGTTATTAGTAAAGATAGAACCACTTATTATTATTTATCTTTATTATTTTCAAGCTCTAAGCACCTACTAGAGTAAATTCAATGTATTCCATTTGTGTCTATTTAGCGGACAACATGGTAAGACCAGACTTCACTTAATTGCTGGTCTTCACTAGTGCATTAATTACCTAACAATAGGTGCACCACTTTTAATAATCAAGAAATATGGAGGAAAGTACATAATACCTCAAAGATACTGGATCTTCCAGTTAGAAATAAATGCATACAGGAATATAAAACTTGCCCTTCACTGTTATAATTAATGACTGAAACCATCCTTAACAAAATACAGTTATTCCTTAGGAATGGTTTTAGATGTATCATTCACATTAACAGTGCCTACAAAAAGCTTTCTAGATTCTAACAGGTTAGGGAGCAGCTTCTATTCTCTGGTATGACTGGATTCACCATGACCTCAGCACCACCTGTGCTTACACAGTATGGAGCACAAAAACACATTTGGTAGCACCAATTACATAAATAGTGAAGGAATAAATAGAATCTTGACTTGTGCATGTAAACACACACACTAAAGTAACACCATACATCCTACTGGTATTTTCTGTGAAAGACTATGAGACTAACCATTCAGATATCTGATGGCTACAACTTTCAGTGAGTGAGGTTTACCGCTTTGTTTAATTAATAACATAAACCACATACAATAATTTATCAAACAAAGTTGTGTGTGGCACTATATAATTTGTAACGGATATCCTGAAATACCTGCTGCTATCATAAGCAGGTAAGTGAATAGTTAATGAATCCATGACTGATTGTACTAGCAGTAACTCCTCCAATGACTGCTTAATACCATTCTATTAAAAGAAAATGCATACACATGATCAGAATAATTCATACAATCTTCAATAATAATTCCAGATGATATACATAGGAATATATGCCAAATTATTTTTCTTTTCAACAGGCAACTTACCAGGGTCTGTGCACTAGTGGAAAACTCAGGTAAAACTAGAAAGGTGACAGTTATGTAACAGGCTGACTGACTTAACACCAAGGAGTCTTTTCCTTTGTAAGATATGGAAAATTGATATAAGAAATAATATTTTTAACCAACAATGCATGTCCTACTATAAAATAAAATTTGTGAATTAAAAACAAAAGGCATGTGACACAGACAACTGAGCCAGTGCAAGCTTTAAGTTCTTTTCATTCCCTCTGAAAATTGCTAAGCTGTGTTGAGAATCCAAGAATCCTGTCCATCAGGTTCTGTGCTAGCATCAATAAAGATTCAATAATCAATGATCTGCTGCTGCCAACGCATTTAGCCTGCTGTGAGAACACTGACATCCCTTTTCACATCTGTGGCTCTTTCACCTCTTCAGATGAATGCTCCTACTGGACCACCTATGCATACAGACTCCAACCAACTGTTTGTAATAGTTGCAGATGTAGTGCTAAAGGGGGCATTCAAACATCGGGCTCTGACAGGCATAGAGGACAAATCCCCTACAAACAAGAGGCAGCTCACATTCATAAATACTTTACAAAGTATCTTTCTTTTTAAGCAGGGAACAAAAATCTTTGATACAGATTTAGCAATTGTTCAGCACCCTTAACTAGCAACTTACTTTCAGGATAGAGTGGTGCAAACCACCATCATGTATGTCTTTATTCCCACCCACAAATATAATTTTTCTTGTTCATTGCCCAGGTAGAAAGGCATTCTACAAAATCCATTAGAAGAGTAAAGTAACAGGTAAAGTTGCCAATAGGTGGAAACCTACACCTTTTAATTTTACATAGCCATGAATAATGAAATATTCATAAGGTCATTAATATTTTATTACTTTCAATAATCTTGTTGCCATCTCCTATTATAAATTTATATTTAATAAAAATGTTTCTCTAAGACCTAAAAATCCAGAAATTATGAGGCTGTTTTATCACTTTTGTTCTTGCATTAGAAATACTAAAGTGGGAATTTTTCCCCATCTGAGGGAAACTAATAGCCCAATACATTCTGCAGTGAAACGTGGTTTACCACCTCTGTAACTATGAGTAAGCGCATTCTAATAATTGAAATCAACAGTGTTTTGTTTGTTTTCTTTCTTTGGAGAAATTTACTGATACCTTAATATAGCTAAAATATAAAATACATAGTAATAAAGTCTGTAGCAAAGAATGCTTAAGGCTCTAATACTCTAACATTGAAGCAGAGGAAAACTTAAAAGGCATGATCTATAGCTGAAAACTTCAGAATATGAAAAATTATGGGTTTCTTCAGTCTTTTGAAATTTTTCATTATTTTGTAAATGCAAATGCAGAGTGGCACAATTACATACATGTTACAAGCTTTTCTATCCCTTGATAATTGCAAAATTAAAAAGGAACAAATGGATTATTTGTGTTTCATTTTTAATCCACTTATAGTAGATCACAATTTTGGAAAATAACTTATCCATTGCTATCAATAACAATATGATATTTTATTATGGTAGTTCCTAGATTGTTTTGAAGTTCATGAAAAAAAGGCAAATAAACCAAATTTTTGCAGATTTTTCTGTTTACAGAACCTGTCACTCTAACCAAATCCAAATCCTTTTTAAAAAATATTTTCTTTTTACACTGTAGCAGTTCTCTTCACACTTATTTTGTTTTGGTGGAAGTATTACAGTCTAAAGCACTACTGTAGGTGAGGGGAAAACCCCCAAACTATGTAGCTTTATAATGAGAACCCAGGAGTCAGGAATCGAATTCTGATTAAGAATCACTTGCAGGCCATTTTCTACAAAATATTAAGCAGCATAACTTATTATGGAATAATCTAATTTAAGTACTTTTTCATCTGGCTGACAAATACTCTTTCTTAGTGAGTGGAAAAAAGGAAAATCCTTCTTTGTTTTGTCTCTGCTACAGAGGGGATGTTGGCTGTTTGCTAAATCAGTATCCTACAGCCTCTTGAACAAATTTAGTGACAGCTGAACACAGAGTCAGAAATGCCATGACAAAAAGTCTTCAGTATGTTAGAAACTCATTCAGACAGCTGGGCAAGCATAAGGTAAAGAAGCATAAGGAAAGAAAAAAGAAGAAAAGGAATTGCACAGGTAAAAGGGAGCAAGGAAAATTAAAAGGCATAAGCAGCCTGAACCAGACTATGGCTTTTAAAAAGGTTTTACTCTACCTCTTTATTAGTGGAAGCCTCTGCTGTACTGCAGACATCCTGGTGATGTTGTCTGCTTGATGATTCAGCACCACGAGGTGAAGAGGAATCTGGAGATGGAGACTAGACATGGCAAGAAAATCAAAAGTTATTGTGAGTGCCCAATGTAGAAATTATTCTTTCATTTTCTACATCCTATGCTCTGACATTCTAAGAAAGAAAAGGTAAAGTCACTTAAGAGTAAGCTGTGATGGGAGAAAAGTGAATTGACCTTAAGCAGCACACAGGGATTCAGCTAAAGTTCCTTTAGTTGTCAAACTGGAAGAAATGAATAAAAGACTGAAACTTCCCCATAAGCACACAGGCCCTCAGGTATCATTAACCTGAAGTGCTAAACTAATCTAATCTGAGCAGAGGAAGGTCACAGCGGTTGTCCATAAAGGTTATTCCATTATTTTAGAAAACAACTTTAATAAACTGTGCAGAGTAATATTGATGTATTCAAGAATTTATTAATATATTCAATGGCAATTCAATACCAGTGTAATCAAGGACTGGGATTCCTCAATCTAGATACGGTAAAGACTTGGAAAATATTCAACAATTCATGCTGTCAGCTCAGTACATGCTCTTTAGATCAGATTTCCTCATTCTTCTCCTTTTTCCATAAACAATTCAGTGGAGAAACTGTCTATGTGATTGATCAACAAGCATCTTGATAAAGGGGTAGAATGTTCTGGGAAAGGATATTCAAATCATAGACAATTCCTAATGAATGCTGGTGATGAGAAAAAACTGTAGCAAGGTATCTGAAGTACAGAGCAGGGGGCCCTGGTGTGAGGGTGTGACACAAGAACACAGAATGTGGAACCAATGAAGGTGACCAAAATGAAAGAGTACAAAACTTTACCCAGCAGGCATTTTTAGAGGCATATTTTAAGGAGATACCTATAAAATATATCTGCCCAAAACAAAATGGAAATCCTCAAAAGGGAAATTTAGCATTTACCTATAGCTGGGTATTCAGCCCAACAGCCCTGGGATTCTACACTTTCTTTAACATAGGAAGAATGCAGCTCTAGCTGTGCCAGCTCAACAGTTCATCACTGATGGCAAAACAAGTCAAAGGTTATTCTTATCTTTTCATAAACAGTATGACATAGCTCTTCTCTGAGACAATGAGTCATATCAGAAATGGGGTACATTTCCAGTGGTCTGAGCTGGCAGCAGCTCCACCCTCATGCTCTGCATCTATTGCAGTTGAAAAATTGAGTTCCATGAAACAGTCTACAAAAAGCCCACAAAACCAAACCAGGAACAATAACTAAAATCCCAAACATCTACGTTTCTCTTAGCCTCCCTAAGATATGAAATGAAACAAAAAAACATAAGTCCCTTCTCCACTTCTTTCTCTTTACAGACATTCCTCTCTCTCAGATAATAACGAAGTATTAAAATTATAGTTAACTAATAAACACTTTGAAAGAGTTAAGAAGCAATTCTTTACAGATATCTCATGTGTTAAAGAGCAGTCCCTGCATCTGCCTGTATTCTGAATCACAACTTCAAGACAGAAGAACATGCAGCTGTGAAACAATCCCCAGAAACCTGGCATGTGGTGGCACCATCAGACTGAAGAATTCCTTGCCACACAGAGCATGTGAGCAGGGCCTATGGGAGAGATACAGACTCCCTTGAGTTGCTGTGTAATTACCAGCCAACAAAGTCACAGTGATGAACTGCACAAATGGTAACTCCTATTTACATAAGGAAAAGTTTTCATGGTGCTCACATTCTTATTATTAATCAGTATTTCTGTATTAGGAATAAATTTAAAAGGTGCATTATACTATCAATGCAATAATGGCATCTAGACATTGTAGCATTCAGCTATAAACATGAAACAAAGAAATCAAGTTAAGAATGATATGTGTACATGCACATACACAAAAGAGCTCTTTACAATGGCTGAAAACTCTCATATTCACATACTGAAGGATAAAGATTACTGATTCATTTAAACCAGACAATTAGCATTAAGAAATTGTGCATTATTTGAAAGGTACTAGTAGTTACTCCAGTAGCACTGTAATTGCCTTTATCAGATATTTTTATCTACAAAGTATCAGAACTAAGTTATTACATGGCTTTTTATGTGCTCTGCTCAAATATGTGTTTTGGGGGAGAAAACCCCCTGAACAACAACAACCGAACAAAAAAACCCTCCCCAAAACCAAACCAAGAACCAGAACTACCAAATCCAAATATCAAACATCTTACAAAGTCTACTGCAAGACAGGACATGAGAGCTGTCCTTGAAAACAGTTGTACAGGAAAGTCCAGTCTTTGAAAAATTAACACTCAGTTCTCTTTCACACCAAAATGCATTTTTAGAGGTACTATATATAATGTACAAGGAAAGACTGCAGTCACAGCAACAAGAAATATTTTGATAGATCATATTGGATAGATAATTTGCATAGCTGCTCTAAACAAAGTCTAAAATAAAAGCTTAGCAACTGTTTCACTACCATTTGTTATTAACAAAATAAGTTTTAGAAGCCTAAAGTTGTTATCAGAACAAGCACAGTAAGGTCACATGATGCACACTGTTATTAGGCACAGAGGTCCATCAATAGAATTAGATTTTTTTTTACCTGCAGCAATAAATTTTACAGCTATCCCTTTTCCCCTTGAATATCTACTTACATTTTTCTTATGATACTCAACCTGGTACATCCAAAAATTCTCCATCTCAATTTTGGTGTTGTTTGACTCTAACTACCGTGCAAGCCACTCCACCTGAGAAACCTTCCCTGCTCTTGTGCAGATGGATTTAGTAACGGAACTTGTGAAAGGAGAGGATTGTGTTGCATCTAACCTATCCAGGTCAATCAGCTGTTTCCTATACAGCTCATGAAGAGACGTGTAACTGACACTGAAACAGTGAAACTTATAAAAGCAGTATTGTTTTATGTGCTTTTGGCAGCAGATCGTTTGAAGGGAGTACAGCTTAAGGGTCACATAGGCTAGGACAGAGGGGATGATATCATAGAATCAGAGTCATAGAATCTTTTACATTGGAAGAGATCTTAAAGACCATATAAATTTTACTGCCCTTGCCATGGACAGGGACACTTTCCAATACATTGCGTTGCACAAAGCCCCATCCAGCCTGGCCTTGAATACTTCCAGGGATGTGGAAGATGCACCTGGATAAACTGTGCCAGTGCCTCACCACCCACACGCTAAAGAATTTTTCATGGTATCTAATCTAAACTGCTTTGTCAATTTGTAGGTTTAGATTAGATAGCATGAAAAATGCCCTATCTCTACATGCCCTTGTAAGAAGTTTTTCACTGACCAGCATCTCTAAGTCCTTATGTGTAGAGTTGCTCTCAATGAATTCTTCCAGTTTGTGTTTGGGACTGCCCTTGCCCATGTGCAGGACCTTGCACTTGGCCTTGCTGAATTTCATGAGGCTCTCACAGGTCATGTCTGCCTCTCAAGCCTACCCATGCCCCTCCAGATGGCAACCCTTCCCTGCAGTGTGCTGACCACACCGCTCAGCTTGGTGTTGGCAAACTTGCCAAGAGTGCATTCAATCCCACTGTCCATGTTGCTCACAAAGATGTTAAACAGCACTGTTCATTTTTTGTTTTGAAAAAGGTAGTTTATTCAGAGCTTTTTTATAGTACCATATGTGTGGACACATCAACAAATGCTTCCGAAATTCAAGATTCACTTAAAAAACAGGATATTTCTTATTTGACACTAATGTCTACCTACAGGTATTATGGCACAGGTATGGCAAAGTCTTTTTGTACACCAGCTCAGGAGACAATCAGATAAAGCGAGTGTTTAATTGTTTTTTTATTTTATTTATTTTAGAGGTAGCACTCTGAAAAGAATCTATACACATCAGGAAAAGGTCAAAGCACTATGGAATCTTCAGGTCCAATGCACAAGTATAGTCAGATGCATTCTATCACAAGAACTGCCTTTATCAGGACAACTATGGCAGTAAATCTCCCAGGTTTTAGGCCAACTATGTGATGGCAGTGTCCTCTGTCATTTGTACAGCTCAAATTCTGTTCACTAAAATACAGACTGAGACCATAGGTTTTAGTTGGTGTAAATACCCATAAAGAATGAAGCTAAAAGCTAATGGATTTGACTTTGTACTGTAGTTCTGGTATAACTGCCTCTGCACATACTGTGCATACTTACCTTCAGTTTGCTGGGTGGTCCAGGACCTGCCCCCTGTCAGTTTGTGCATTCATGATAGGAAAGATCACATGAGACAAGGTTACTGGCAGAACTGCTCCTTCAGAGCAGCACATATGATTAACTGTTATAGGACTCTCCATACAAGAATTTCAGGCAGCCTAAAGAGATTTCCCCAAAAGGCTCCTCCTGTGCCTAAGAAAACTGATAAGCACCATTTGTCATTTCAACTACTACCCTGGGTAGTTAGCATCTGAAGTGAGGAGCTCTGTCAACAAGCAACTGCTGGGTCAGAACTCTGATCCAACAGCTGACTCATGCAGTTGCTGCCACAGAAATGACCAATTTGCTTATAGGTAAGACACTTCCTGGTAATCATCAGAAATTATTCCTGCATATGCAGATAACATCACATACAACAGTCTTATTGCACATTTAAAGAAGGAGTTATTTTATATGTAGCTTAAGGTAAACAATTGTAATAGATCAGACATGCTGGAGTGGTCACATAGGATCACAGACCAACTGTATTTAAGAACAAATGCAGTTTGGGAAGTCTAGATTTGTGGAATTTCCCTTGATCCAGGTGAGGATGTCCTGCAAAGACAGAGCCTTCTGTCACTTACCACCATCTGGACAATGAAAAACAATCCCATTTGAGAGATCAAACTCAGTGCTGGCTGCTTCTCTGAGTACAGACTTCCTTAGCCATAGTTTCACTTCAACTTTCAGTGCAGTTTTATGAGTTAGTCTGAAAAAAAAAATCACTGTGGATTCCTCCCACATGTTCAGAAGATTTTAACTATAGCAAGTGCTGTTTTAGTTTTCAACAGCACAGAACAATCAAGTTACTTTCATCTTTCAATAATTTAAAAATGTACTCAAATAAAACAATATTCAAGGGATTATGTATCCAGTGCTCACCATAACTTAAAACCAGTATCTCATCTGGGAGTGTTTGCCTTCAAGCAGACTAATTCCTAAATATAAGCTTTCTTCTGTGTGATTGATTAATAAAATGTTTTGTGTTTTAGTTTGCTTTGGTTCTTTAGTGATTTTTAGTTGAGGAATTTGTGGCTTTTTTCCCTGCATAAACTTAAGTCTGGATCTCTCAAAAATGATGGAAAGCTGACATATAGTTTGTGTGCTCAACCAACAGTTTTAATAAACCTACTCAGAAAAAAACCCAACAATATACTGTCAATAAAAATTCATCTTTATTTCAATTGTTTATTTTCTCTCTTTTTTCCTCTTAGTTCATTTATTACTGAAGCCTGCTTAATTATTTAAAAGACTTCTCTGTTGCCTTTTAATAATACATTACTCCTGCTGTGGAAGAAGTGAAGCAAATTCATCTCCATGAAAACACAGAGGTATCAAAATTAAGAAAATCCTGCAATTGAGAATGCAAGGGTTGAAATAAAATATACATAACCAAAAACAACAGAGAAGCAAAACAATGCAGCTCAGGTCTGTTCCACCAGGCAGACTTGTCTTCAGCTCTGAATTTCTACTTCACAAATCTAAATCACCCACAGATGTGATTTTACTTTGTATTAGGGTTTATTCTAACATCCCACCACCTCAAATGTCTCCAGAGGAACAGAGATTATAAACACCAGTGACTGGGCCTTGCAAAACCAGAGTCTTGTCATGCAGAAACAAATCATGTTCTGGACATCAACAAAATGTGGTTTTCAGATCTATGACCCCATGGATAACTGAACAGAGCTCAGAAAAAAGTAGTGGTAATTGGTTCTGAAATAGACGATTTCTACCTCCAAACCACTGATTTCTTCTGATTATGGCAGAGATGAAGCAGTCAGCCTGCTTCAATTCTGTTTAATTCACAGCCCAAAAAATGCTACTTGACTTTCTGAGCCTTCCAGAAAGCTTTACTGAGCTTTCCTCAGTACATTTTTGTACTTCCCCAACTAAGTAAGCAGCTCTTCTCAAAGCTCTGTAACAAAGATACTTTTTTCCCATACACTTTAAATACCAGAATATTTCATCTCATTTTGAATTATCTACTATACAAAACTGTAATTCTTTCCACTTAAACATGTGGATGAACATTTATCCTCAAATCCAGATCCATGCACTGCATGTATTCTATTTAGACGTTTAAACACCAAAATTTCTGTGCTTGGCTAGGTACATTCACAGCAGGTTTCCAGTGGAGAATCTGACAACAATGGTGAGCAAGAGCTAACTTACTCAGCTTGGAAAAGAGAAGGCCTTGGGTGCCCTGACTGCAGCTTTCCGGTGCTTGAAGGGTGCCTAAATGAAAGCTGGAGAGAGACTGTATGCAATGGCATGTAGCAACAGGACAAGGGGGAATGGCTTCACACTGTAAGAGGGCAGGTAGAGATTAGATACAAGGAAGAATTCTTTACTGTGAAGATGGTAAAGTACTGGAACAGGCTGCCCACAGAAGATGTGGCTTCCTGATCCCTGGAAGTATTCAAGGCCAGGCTAGATGGGGCTGTGAACAACCTGGTCTAATGGGAGGTTGGAATAGATGATCTTTAAGATCGCTTCCAAAACAAACTATTCTATGATTTTATGATATTATGAGTGAACAAAATCTCTCCATTTCACACTCATAAAACACAATCTTGTTCTCCAAGAATCAACAATGCAGTTACACAGCCTTTGACATCAAGGTTCAGTTTTCTGATGCCACACTTCCTGCAGCTGTGCAGCTCTAACTGCTATTGTATTTGAAACAGACATCTTCATGAGGTTATATCGAAATGATGGTCTGCTTTGGTTTAAAAGGTTTCTGATAAACAGACTTTGGAAATATATGCCAATTGTACAGATCTCATTTGTGTGGCAAATGTTAAAAATACTCTTACTGTCTCTATTCAAAAGACACTAAGGATTTTTCAGCTTTTATCAAATACACAAGTACACTTTCTGCTCAAACTCACTGTCCAGACCACATCTGATTCAAGAGAAAGCATGCATCATTAAACTAGGGTACACAAGGTACACGACAGCTAATATTCTCCATTGTTAAATATTAAACAGGTACCTCTTTAAACTATTTATTTATTCACAGAAGTCTACTCCCTGCCTTCTACTCCACAGGACCACCAGAGTTTATTACAGTAGAATTGCCCATGGGGAGTGAGCAATTTACTTTTCTCATACACCCTACCAAACACTTCTTTTGAGAAGAAATAGGAATGACTGATAATCCTGGTGAATAAAACTGGAATCTGTACACACAGATACAGTGATCTGTATCTTTCTTACTGTCACAATCATTGCATGTCTTTCCTAACAGTCCCAAAATATACCTGGCTGCAAGCTAGCTAAAGACCTCTAAATTGTTTACTTCTTAAAATAGTTTCTGGACACTTCTAAATGGCATCGTACCAAATATTCTGCTGTGAATGTACTACCCAAATGCTTAGCACTGGGGAGTAATAGTCACTTTCTTGGGGAAAAAAGGCAAAGAAGGCTGCTGTATTTAATGAGCCTCAACCACAAATCATTCTTCTTGCCTCATTGGTCTCCAGTGGACAGCTTCTAGCTAAATAAAAAGTGACTGTTGTTTGTGTCTAAAGACGTCGTAAGAGTTTCAGTATCACATGAGTAAGAAGGCAATATTATTAGAAATATTTTCAGGTAAGTTCTATCTCTGAAAGAAAATTGTTTAACACAATTTGAGGATAGTTTTCAAAAGCAGACCTGCAAAATAACTGAAGGCCAAAAAAAGCACCCAATTTGCATTATTTATCTGCAGCAATTTGATACTTCTGGAGCAAGAAAATGTTGTCTGCCTGAAGGTAAAAACACACACATTTCTAGGTCAATACTATAAATCAGACTGAAAAACATCTCTGGCATATATCAGTTATACTGAAAAGCCCCCAGCTGAGATTCTTCTCTTTTCTTGAGGGGGACAGAACAATTTACACTTAGATGAATGGGCTCCAACTATATTTTTATTACATTGATCACTTATGGTCACTTAGTCAACACAAGCTATTTTTGCCCAATTTACAGCTAAACAATTCTAGGAACTATGCGTTTAAAAAAGCAGACAGTTTTTGAGTTGCCATCTAAATTAAAGATCCAGTAAAACAAATATATATCTCTTCTTCAGGGAAAAACAAAACTCCTACTCAGTCCCAAGTCCCTTCTACAACAAGTCTGCTCCTCAATCTGCTATAGATCTTCTAGAATATTTGTGCCGTTTACTCCTTCCTTCCAAGAACAAAGATGCTTTGTATATCTACAACCATCATTTCTCTCCTCAATGAGCTATAATAACTGTCTTTATAAATCACTGTTTTGATTTCAGCCAGCTATGAAAATTTCAGTCTGGCTCTTACCTGACATGGTACGAAAAATATTGAATGAGGAATCAAATTTTTCATGCAAAATGGGAACCTCTTTGTATTTCAATATCTAATGTATGCAGAGACCACTAAAAACACCTATTTTGCTCACTATAGGAGCATACCAGGCTGAGTCATATCAGTACATCTCAGGAACGTTCAATTCTGCAAGATGCACCTGGATTTTGGAGAGCAGGTGAAGCACCTTCAGAAGAACTTGTGCTCTCAGGACCCAAAGCCTAATGTCAGCAAGACCATCACAGCACTCTGTTATAATCAGTTAGGAAGCAACAGGAAGTTCTTTGATCCTCCAAGCAGTAACAGCATTTTCAGAAAATATGGTAAACAAAATGTGTAGAAAAGAGTAATATATTTGAGTAATATATTTGATGGATATATTTTAAAATGGGGGCAGAAATAATTTCAGTTTTGTAAACTTCTGAAGTTAAGTTAAAAATAATTCCACCTAAAATAATCCAGGAAGATTTCTTTTCTCACATGACTGCAAATCAACTCTGTAACAGACATAGTTTTAAAAATATTTGTAGAAATAACTTTTGCAATATAGTTGTTTGTTCTGGCTTTTTTTAAGTTTCAATAAGGTTTTCTATTAAGAATCAAGAAAAAAGCCCTACAACACCCTCATCACTGTTTCCAACAGTTTTGCAGGAAAAATAAAATCTGGAAGCTGTGTCTCAATCAGCTTGCATGTTTTTACAGCACCCAAACTATCATGCTCCAAAAAACTCTTCCTATCTGAAGAATACTAGCCTTCCTCATTTTGAAGGCAGATAAACAAATCAGAAGCCTGTTATAGATAGATAGATATACCTGGCATGTGATCTTTTTTCACCATATGAATTCCCTTTGCATTAACTGAGGTACCTTGAATAGTTCCCATGCATTTCTACAATGTTACAATAATTCAGTCCAAAATACTAAAATAACACACAAGTTTTACTTCTGCTGTTCTTTAAAAAAAACCCAAACCAAACAAAGAAAAAAGAAAAACCCCAAACCAACAAAACAAAACAAAAAAAAAAACCCCAAAACCCCAGAAACAAAACAAAAACAACCCTCCACCCCTCCTCTCCCCAAAACAAAAACCCCAACCAAACCCAAACAAAAGGTCACAAAACCCATTCCACAGCAACACAAAGGAATGGAGCAATGTTTGCAGGTACTTGCCCTTGAAATAATAATATAATAATAATAATAGATACTTTTTGGTCAGTAAATTATGCCTACCAGCTCTTTTTGTATCTTTTTGTATTTTAACCTATTTAACAGTTGCTTTTGAGTTTACTTTACAAGTTAATGCAGAAAACTCATAAAATTTGGAGTAAATATTAACTTAAAGACAGCTGGAACCCCAGCCTTGTAGACAATGTTGATTCAAGTTAAACCTCATGCCAAAAGTACACAATATCAGAAATGCTAATGCTTAAACCTGAACAACTGCCTTCAATACTCAGGTTGCTGTAAATACCACTTCACAGTGATAATGTAATACACTGAGGTTCATAATACACTGAGTTCTAGAGAATGCAAGTTGACATGCAAGTTTTCTAGAATATGAATCTGAACTATGATATCATAATAAAGAAAATGACCAGATTTCTGACAGAACTGTTGGGACTGTTACACGACAGAACATGAAACCTAGAAACTTAAGAGTTAACAAAAGCAAACAAAGATAGACAGTAGAAAACTGGTTGCTATTCTAAAATATATTATGGCAGTAAAAAACACAACAGCATTTGTTTCAGAAAAGACCCATAAAGAGCTTCATGTGACAAATTCTTATACAGCATACCTGGAGTCAGCAGTGTTAAATAAAGAAAAAATAGGCTACTTCATAATGCACATTTACTTCTCTTATGCTCTCCAAGGTACAAATTTAAAACAAAGTAGTTTTCAAGAATGAGACAGAACAAGAATATAATGCACCCTCCCTCACCGCCATGCATGTTACAGTTAAAAAAATTAGACACATATAACCTGAGAGGTAAAAGCTTTGTGTACTCACATCCCCATCTAGTGGCCTCTGGTCGTCAGAATCCCTGGATGGACTGATGTCCTGTCGCATCACCCAGATAGGCTCCTTAGGTTCATCAGGGGTATAAGGAGAACGGATGGTCCTCGTCTTCACTTCCTCAATAGCCTCTTTAATATCCTTGATGGCCAGTGAAATTGCATCTCTTTTTTCCTTGCTGTACCTTTGTACAGATTCTCCTGAGCCAGATGTAACTCGAGAACCAGATGTTAACTGGCCATTACTTTCATGCCCACCACTGACAAGAGCCTGGCCATGCTCCAAACTCTGCTCTGACTCTGGCATGTCTTCAGCTGCCTTATCTAAGCTCTGGGAGCTCATGCTCTGCTTCACCTCTGCTACAATCTGATCAATGTCCTCCTCTTGTTCGTAACTATCCATTCTTGGGTAGGGAGCAAACTCTGCTTCCTTTTCAGGGCTGTCAGACTCTCCGTCAGACCGTTCATCATAATGGTGAAGGCGGGCACCAAGTGCCTCCTTGCGGTAATTGTCGGCTTCCTCCCTCTCCCGCTCATACTGCTGGATGCCCTCCCTAACATCAAGATCTGGTGTGTCTCCTATTTCCTCATACACATGCTCCTGCAGCCCATAGTCAGCGTAAGCCTCGGCATACTGCTCATCCTCTCCTCGGTGGAAGAGGCGATGTGTGTAGACATAACCCGAGTAGGCTGCGTTCATGGCTTCCTCGTGCTCGATGGAATGGAAATGTAAGTGATTGGGCAATGTTCGGTTATGAATGGCCTCGCCATGCTCAGCCTCGGCATTCTCCGTGTACTCCTCGGACTCAGGCCTGTACTGCACTGCATATGCGCTCTCATCCTCATTTTCCTGCACTCTCTCAACATCGTAACTGTCCTCCACTGTGGCTATCACATCCCCTTCTGCAGTATCCGTGTGATTGTGGAAACCACTCTCAGTGCTGGCTGACCGAGCTAACATGCCTTCCTCCTCCTGCCCAGACAGGCCCACGCGGCTGCTGTTGGTGTGCCTTGGGTAGCGAACCGCATACCTCTGCTCCTCCTCCACCTCTGAGTGCTCCAGGTCAGCTTCCACTGACTCACTCACTGCTCCGTTTGCTGGCTCTTCACTGATCTCCCCCTCAGGTGGTCCAACCAAATGGTTCATGGCAAATTTTGGAGAGTAGGTCACTTATTCTGCTGACATTTTGTCTATCACAGCTGGAAGGAAATAAAAAAAAAACAAAACAAAAAAACTCTGACATTACTCCCAATAAAAAAATGTGGAGTTAATAAACAGAAGCAACAAAATGCATCCTTACTTCCCAGCAAACATTTGACTAAGCTCTGCAGTCCCGTAATAGACAGCACAACAGTATGATCTCCTATGCAAATGATCTCCAACAGCAGCAACCACCAACACCCTTGGGGACTGTACTTCACCCTTCCATGGACAAATTCTTTATGGAAGTATCATTTCCAAACAACCCCTTGGAGATACCTGTATGCACTGCAGTGGCATTGCAAAGATGCTGGCATATTAGAAAAGCTAATTTTTGCCAGAAGCTGAACCATGGCAGAGATGACAGTAATATTTCACCTTTGCTCCAGCACTTTCCCCACAGATCACTAACTTGGAGCAAAGGAAGGCTGCTATAATGTAAAATAGCAAATTTAGTCCTGTCACAGGAGTCTGCAGTTACTCAGATACATGACAGCTATGCATTCAATACTTCTTCAGTATGCCATAATGGGGTGAACTAGTCACCCCATGCACTTTTAAAAAAATCAGTAGAAAATGAAGTTCTACTTTCAGAGTGCAGTACATCTGAAGCAACTGTTTCTTCTTCCTAGAGAAGAAAAAGGTGCTTCCTCTTCTTCCTAGATACAACACAGTTATCTTTCTGAAATCTATCTATAATCAGTTTAAGATGGCTTCCTTCCTAAAACATGGTGAAGACATTTCTAATATTCATAACCATGACTGCATTAAGACTAGTGGGGCATCTCAGCCTTGCTAACTGAGTAAAAAAATCTCAAAAGATCATATGGTTACTAGAGAAGTAATAAAATAATGCCAATAATAAAAAATATGTAGGGAACAGAGAAAGACCCATCTAGCTACTAAGGTTTTACTTTTATAAAACAACTTCAGCTTTTTGGAACCTTGTCCTATGTGTTTAAGATGCAGTATCATAAAGAGGACATGTCACATCCTTTTAGCTACCTAAATCAAGCCACATATCCCTTAATAAAATACAGCTCTAGCTTGTGACTTATGGATAAGTACTAAAAGAAAAGGTACCTATTGGAAGACTGCTAACTTGAAGGATCTATAAAAGCATGTGTCAACTAAAAAACCTAATGTGAATGTGAAATAAAACTTTGATCAAATCTAGTAAACTGAGGCAGGGAGGCTCAGGTGGCACTTTACAGACTAAATGAGCTCTGTGCAGAAGAGCAGTAGGAATAACTTCCTGTGATGAGAAAGCAACAGTAATTCCAGTTGCTATCTATTACAGAAGTTGACAGGCAGGCAAGCCAAGGTGTGAGTCACTTACACTAAACTTCACAGGAAATCCAGAGGGTGCAGCTTCAAACTCAGCAAACACTCCTTGTTTTTGTAACATCTAATGTTTTAGCCCTTTAAACACAGGAGTCCTTAAAAAAAATACAGTTGCAAAGTAACAGCTAATAAATCATATTAGGTGGGCCTATAAGGATGTTGTACGCAAACTAATCCCTTTTCAAAGTAAGCATGCAAAAATCCAGTTTGTTTTTTCCAGCTAATGAAGGTGTGTAAGGTTTCAGTGACAAGAAAAAGTCTTTTCCAGCTAAGACTTCCAAGACATTAGGAAAGAATGGGCAGAATACAAGTGTATATACTAGTATGCACCAGAACTAAACACTCTTCCCCTCACACAGCATATGGTAAGTAATCCAAAGCAACAATATTGGAATGCCTCCCACTTTTAGCCCACAAAAAGGGTGAGGATGCCAAGGTGCAAGAGCTCTTTGAAAAGTCCTTCCAAGGAGGATTAGAGCAGAAGAATACATTTGGTGCAGGGGGCTGAGTTTGCACCCCACGGTGTGAGCTGCAAATTGAGCTCTGGGGGACAGCAGTCCCAGGCAAGAGGCCAGGAAGTGCCAACTCTCTGCAAAACACACAACACAAAGATGCTGGTGGATGGACAAGGTGGATGGACAAGGTGGATACTGAGACACAGCTGGAGACAAAGACTAGGAACGGAAAGTGAGATTTTAGCACACTTGGACTGTGAGGGGACAAGAGCCCAGGGGGTCCTTTCTCCAGGCTCCCTTCTCAGAGGTTCAGAGCTTGAGCTGTTTCTGTGTTATGGCATCGTGAATAAATGCCTTCATGGAAGGAGACATCCAAGCCTCTTCTGTGGGAAACCTGGGGTCACCAGCCAGGAAACGTGGCCTGACCCTGTGAGAATGTGTACGAATCGGGTGGGGACCCATCAGGTCCCTGGAGTGGCCACCATGAAGGGTGGTGGCCTCGGTCTCAGCTGTGACAGTCCCTGGTGGTAGAAGTGTGATCGTCAGAATGTCATGAATGGTCAGGCTGGGAAGGTTTTTTAATATGGCCTGCTTTCATTTACGTAAATTATAAAATTTCCACTCTCTCTACATAGAGAGAATTAGGCTAAAATAGAGCGTAAATTAAAAAAATCTACCTAAATTTGTTGCATTTAACTAACCCCTGCCTTGTGACTCAGTGTTATTGGTCATCCTCAGAACAAGGATAGTGCTAGTCAAAACAAGTCAAGTTACAGATAAACACAGGATAATGATCAACTTTCTTAAGTTTTATCACATATATCCTGATACATCTTTAAATTTATTACGTTTTTAGAAAAGAAGGCAAAAAAATCAGCTACATGAAGATTACTCAAGTCAAATAAGTTACCAAATGCCATAATTTTATGACAATAAAAGTACTGATAATTGCTGAAAATAAGTTATCTTGTTTTAGAAGTCGTAATACATGCCTGCAACATAATGAGTTTTATGGACAGATGGCATCAATGACATGTCTTAGAGAGATTACAAACCACACAAAATATGGCTTAAAAACACCTGTGAGACCCATCACTTACTTTTTGACAAATTTATAGGTTCCAAAGTTCCACGTGTAAAATTTTTCTCATAAAGAAATCTCTCAGCTTGATTTCAACTACTGATACCCTGAAACTTTCAAGGTTGCATATTTTGAAGGGTTGAGGAGGAAATGTAAAGCTTTACTAAAAGTTTTTACTGAAAAACACCCTTCTGTTTGCCTTTCCTCCTATAAATTAAATTCCAAATTTTAACTTTGAAAACAATAATTCTTATTTATTTTGAAATCTAAAAAAATTCTTACTTGTTTCAAAGTAAGTTGACTTAGAAATCTAATCTGAATGAATGGCCTCAGTTCACCTCAGTCCCAGTAACCTTCAACAGGAACTAAGCTTCTGAGTCAAGAACATTTATTTTACTGTTTAACAATCAGTCTTTAGGATAGTGAATTAATGAACACACGTGAAGATTGGGGGTTAGAATTTACAAAACCCCTGTTTATACATGGTAGCTGGAAGATGACTAAACTCCACTTATTATTTACTCTTAGCAGCCCTTTCCTCAAACAAATACAAGGCCTGCCTGATCTTACCCACAGGACATGCAAAAAGCTCTTCATTTCCAGCAAGCAAACAAAAATCAATAATCTTCATAAAATGTCATAGACAGAAGAGAATATAAGCAAGAAAGGCTACCAAACCTTGGAAATATAGACATAGCACTGATCTGAATGATATTATAGTCTCACATTAATTACCCAGAACAGCAGCTGTGCTCTGGTAATCAAACATATTTGGCTAAGTGCTCTGTAAGCACTCTTAGCTTTGCACACAGGACTTGATGGATGAATATGTCTCCACAACAGAGAAATCAGGGGTTGATTACTACTGCAACTAACTCTTTACTGAAGGTTAAACTATATTCCTGTCTGTAAAGAAGAAAAAAAAATAATATATCCATATATTTCTTAAGCAATATAAAGTTGAAAGTTTAAGAATTTTTCTCTGCTACTTTAAAACAACATCAAAGGGCAGGCTATCATCCTAGAGCAAGAACTCAACACACAAGCCAAGTTCTACTCAGGAAAAGATATGCAGTAAGAAAATGTGAAAGTGTGAGTATTCAGATTCCAATTTGGTTTGTTGTTTCTTACCCAAGTCCAGATGAATAATTGTTTGATTTCTTGTATACGCAGGCAGAAAGCAAACTATTATTATTATTAATATTATAAATATTACTTAAAGGGTTTATTTTATAAGAGCATTATACATTGTATTTCCACAATTTAATGCTGACTTGAATAAAAGCTCACACTCTTGATACATCTGTTAACTATAGTTAATGTCTCAAAACAAAGCTGTGTGCCACATGGAACTAGACTACACACACATGTTTTTCTGTCACATAAAGGATAACAGAAAACTCAGGAAGGACCACAGGAGGTCACCAGTCCAGTCCTGCCCAAAGCACAGCCAGCTTTGGGCTGAGACCAGGTTTCTCGGGGCCTTAACCAGCTGGGGTTTGATAACCTGCAAGACTGGTGATGGCAGCAGCTTGTCTGGGCCCCGATGCCAGCAATGGTCTGTCCTTGCAGGAAAAATATTTCTTCCTTACAGTCAGTTTTATTTTCTCCTGATTCAGCATGTCTCAGCTGCCTCTAACCCTCCCTCCCCACTACAGTGAGGAGCCTGGCTGCATCTCCCCTATCCCGTGGGCAGTTGACATGGAAGCTAACCTTCCTCTCAGCTGAAGTACCTGGTCCTGCCTCTCCTGTGTCTCTTGTGGCTTCCCATCACCTCCCACCAGTATCATCCCTGTATCAGGGACTCAAAAGGGAGGCAATGCCCAGGTGGGTTCTGGCAGGTTCTGAGCAGAGGCGATAGTTCCTATTCTACCCTGGCTCTCAGGATCATGTCAGTCTCATACAGCCCCAGGTGCAGCTGGCCCTTATTTTACTGCCTGGGCCTTGTCCCAAACCTGCTACTTGTCCCCACCAGGCCCAGCCTGTATCATTACAAGAGGTATTTAAATACACACATTCTGGGCTTTTTTGGTAATTAATTATTTCATTTATAAGAAGCATAACTGTTTCTCCTTATTTGACAGTTGAATGTGTGAGCAAAATAGTTTTGTCTTCCTTAAAATACTTCAGCCACATTCACCCATGTCTTCTATGTCTTTCAACATACTTACACATAATCCTAAATGAAACTAGGAATACAGGGGCTTCTGACTGAATTTTCAAAGGCATCCCACCTCAAGTGGAAGTCTTCTTGGCATACTTTCTGAGGAATTTCATAAAGCATCTCTTTTTTTCCTGACTTCAGCAATATACCCATGTTTCACTTGTACTGATCTCAACAAGGCATATGAACACAAGCTACCTCTCAAAAAAACAACACAGTCTTTTAGCAAAAAAGATGACTTTGAGAAACACCTAAATTTTATTTTTTTTCTTTAAAAACCCCCTATGCTAGGAAATTTTTGAGAATCTGACAACATATGCAATGCCTGCTTTGAAGGAGTTCTCCTATATTAGGTAACTCTTTTCTGAACTGCAACCTGCTTGGGAAACCTCATTGCTTCTGCTGCCATGTGCTAAGTAAGCTCATCCAAAACAGCTTTAAATAAAAAAGCTGTGAAGCTTATATTTCTTGTCAGTCAGCAAAAGCAGCACCTGGAAAGTGACATTAACATCCCACCACATGCACACACACACACATTGGTTCATAATGAAGCTGAAAAGCTGTGAACACTTACAGTAACTATTAAGCAGAAAAGCTGCATGCACAATATTGCTCTGCACACAAGAACCCACAACTTTTGTTAACAGTAGACAGATCTAGAATTTATGCTCTACCAGCATTTAGAGGACTCAAAATATTTTACACTTTTCATCCCTAGGCAAGAAAAAAATTACACTCCTAAGCAAGAAATACCATTCAGTAATCATCAATGCAGACAGTCTAGATCTCATAAATACTTCAGGGCACTGGAGATGGGGAGCACTCTGATTAGCAAAGGAACAGATCCTTCTCACCACCTAACACTTAGGTCCTGCCTGCACAAGAAATAGAGGCAATACATAGATGGAAGCCGTCCATCTGCTGCCAGACAAAGGTTAACAGATATTATGGCCCAAATAGACAAAATTAACTAAAAGCACTAGAGAAAAATCTTGACAAGGAATCACAGGCAACCTCTGCAGTGAAGTGCAACAATTAGACACACAAGACCAAAAACGCTTATAAAAATACATCACAAATCCCAGATCATAAGTGGTTGAGGGAATAAAACTGACTATTGTCACCACCAAAATGATTAAGCTTCCTAAGTAATAGGACTATTAACTAAGGACATTTGGGGTTTGCTTTCATTCTGGTGTCACATTACTGCTGAGTTTATTCCTGGGTATTAGGTCTTGCATCTTGAAGTAGCAGACAGATAATCTAAAACTTAGAATGCTGGAATTGTTACTCTGGTATTCAAATCATGGTTACAAATAAAATCAATTTTCAAATAAGAATGAAAAAAATTAAGTACATAAGCACTATCAGAGTATTACAGCATTTAAAATTTGTATCACAATGTGAAACTAATGTCAATATCTGTTAGAAGTACAACTATGAAAAGTGAATCTATGCCAAATCTAAGTTCATGGCTGTTTGTAATTTACCATTCTTTCTCCCTTATGTAAAGGGCAGAACTGTCTCAGAGAATACAGTATAAAATGCTGGGTCCTCAGCGATGAATCTGAATTCAAATTATCTTTACACTAATGTTATTTTTATAGTAATGAAGACAATCTTTTTCACTCTATTTGAACAAAGAGGGATTAGCTCTAACCTACCAAAAGGAAAAAAAGAAAAAAAATATCAACCCAGGAAGCCCAATACCCTTTCCATCCTCTTAGAAGTCATTAATAGTGGAATATAAATAAATGTAGACAAAACTAAATTACATGATCCAGTGACCTGCAGAGCATGGCTACCTTCAGGGTGAATAAGAAGGCCTCAAGCTTTACTGACAGAGTAAGAAAACGTATGTCAAAAAAATCCTTGGATTTTCTACCTCTGGCTATACATAAAGACTTGATCAAACCTTTCTAGCTGTAATAGGCTGACTCAGCTGCATTCTAGGCCAGTGTTGCACAGTCTAAATACAACAACCTTGGATGCAAACAAGACAGAGAATTCACTGAATTGCCCCTTAACTTTCCCTCCTCAAAACACCAATTTTGTTACAGGAAGCAAAGTTTTCAACTGACGTAAACTCTAGCTTTTTAAATTCTTTCATGCAACCCAGTCCACCGGTTGTGTCAGGTACACAGAAACATTTGGATGATGTTGAGACCACTTCAAGCATTTGCTAGAATGTGATAGAAGGCTTTTCAGCAAATTGACAGCATTAAGGAATACCAAGCTAAACAAAAGACAACGAAGTCCAGCTAGTTAAGTCTGTCAGCCTCATCAGCTTCTTCAGCTGTCACAGATCACTGTTTCAACTCATGGAAATGGTACAGAAATAGTGCTGATACCCTAATAACTTCTGTCACTCATTTGTTCTGAGACACTCATTATTTCTGAGAATTTCAAGCTAAGGATATTTCCTCATGAAAAGCAATCATGGTTCAGACTGCACAGAATTAAAAGATCTGATCTCCTTTAATTCATTTTTTTTTTCACAAGTTCCAAAGGAGCTATACCTGAATTAAACTCAAAAATGGGGATAGACAGGATACAGAACTTCCTTGCCTTTCATGTACTTAAAAATGTACCACTGCCTGGC
The DNA here is from genome assembly GCF_022539315.1 of Serinus canaria. Taxonomy (NCBI): domain Eukaryota; kingdom Metazoa; phylum Chordata; class Aves; order Passeriformes; family Fringillidae; genus Serinus; species Serinus canaria. The sequence continues at coordinate 5,783,908 of NC_066343.1, read as the reverse complement.
AACTGTAACACATAGTTACCAGAAACACTGGATTACACAATCCCCCAACCCCAACCCTTCACCCTATTTTTATACCAGGAAAAGGAAACACCTCAAAATAGACAGCTATTATTTAAACTTTTATTTTTATTATACTTGCACTTTACTACATGTCTTTTCGACAATGAATTTTCCAAGTCTTTTTCTTAAAAAGTCATTGTCAAAGACAATATGCAGGATGTGGAGGCATTATTCAGAGTGGGGAAGTATGAGCCAGAGATGAGAAAGCTAAAATTCCCAGGTATTTGGTCATGTGCATGCAAGTTCTTGCTAATTAGAACAACTGAACTAACACTTTTTATCTTTGATACAATAAGCTTTTAAATGACCTGATATATATCTGGACTGCATTATTAAGAAGAAGGTTTCAAGTACCAGCTAGTTTGTCTCTTAGTACTTATTTCTGAGAGACAGCAAGACATCAGGTATCTGCTTCCATTCACAGAAATTAAGTAAGCAAGAGCATGTAAGGGCTGCAGGCTAACAAAAACTTATGAAGGAACAGTGAAATCCCACCAACAAAAGTATTTCATTTAAAGATTAGAGTCACAACTGAAGTTACAAACAAAACAAAAACCCAAAACAAACAAACAAAACCCACCAAAACCAAAACAAAAATAAAAACAAAAAACCAAACCCAAAAAACCCCTTGGTGGTTTCAAACCACAATATTCTTGGAATTAAATATGACTTCAACAGATTCAGTCTTCTAGGTATTTTTGTAGGTATCTAGGAGGGGAAAAAACACCTCACAAGAAACAAGAACTATGGCACAAAACAGATGCAAAAGGGAAGGAAATATGAATGCATACATGTAGGTTACAGGAGATTAAAGTTAACTTTTTTCTCCTCTCTACATGGACAGCTGTCTCTTCTCTATTTTCTGTTACCCTTTTAGCCCATATAATAAGGCAAATCTCATCTTTAACCATCAACTTCTAAAACTTGCAGATCATTTTACTACTTCTATTTCAAGAAGCAGCTGCTGATTCAGTCCACATTAAAAAAAGAAAATCAAAGCTACACAGTCCAACTCACAAGTTTCCAAAGGCTCAAAGCAAAACTGATCTGCCACTTCTATTTTCTCACAGATTGGCAGCTGTGTGGGGCTATGTGTATGCCCTACCATACATATAGCCCCACAGTCATCTCCAAAATCACACAGGAAGATGTCACACAATTACTTCCAAGCATAGTCCTGAGGGAAGACGTAAAAAACTCTCAAGCACATCTTCCACTGTTACAACCTTTCTGAAATGCTGTGGCCACTTGTCAGCACTAAAGCAGATGCACCACAAGGCACTGCACACCAGATTTTCATTATCAGGAATGGTCTGTGTGGCTAGACCAGCACTTACCTGCATTTGACTGCCCTCATCAGACATATCTGCCTGCTCCAGTCTCCCCATACAAATTATTTTCTTAGCTCGTAACATTAGCAGTTTCTGTGCCTTCCATGAGTTTGAAAGCAAGATGCAACCTATGCCACTCCCCCAAGTGTTACTCATCCAAACAAGGAGAACATCAACATCATTAGTTTCTCTGAACTGTGGAAGATCTTGACTGAGACCCTCTTTTTCAGCACAAGCACATTCCTGTTACTGGAAATAGCTGCTCCAAGGCAACTACACGTGGAATCTGTTCCCCAGACACAACTGAACCCTAATGAAGGCTGGCATTTCTCCACATCTGTAGTTTACAACAGAACTTAAAGAGTATTAGCAATTTCACTGTTCACAGCTCAGGGTGCTCAGATGCACAGCTTGCTCAGAAATTACAGTCTGAGCAGGGAAATGGAAGTGATGCCTGGTTGCAGCCACTGGGGTCCCATCAGGTTAAGAAAAAAAAAAAATCTGTTGATGCTAATCAAATTAACTAGATCATACTCACTACTACCAGACAGTGCAAATCAAAAGTAGATGCATTCTGTAAAAGGCACAATGTTTCCCACACACTTGCCAGTCTCTACCTGCTAAGGAAATAAACTGACCAGAACACAGCGACACAGGAGAGTTTGGAAGAAAATGAAGAAAATTGAAGAGAGTCACCCAAGCATGCTTTTCACACCTCTATGCAGTATTTACAGCTACAACCTCCACACAGACCAGTCCCAGTCCGGGTACACAGACAACAGGAAAAAGGATATGGTGTAACAGCAATTAAAGATACAGTCACAGCCAAACCAGAACATAAATAAAAAATTTTCTCAACACATACAAGGTGGCAGTTGCCTAGTTTTAAAAATCATTTTTACCCTGCCCCACAGTGCTTTTGTCTACCTTTGAAAAAGAACTGACACCCAAAAGAACTTATTTTTTCTTCTCTTTTTATATAGCAATACTTAAATTTTAGTAGAAAGATGTATTCCATTAAAAATATTTTATTATGAATCCTTAATATTATAAAACCCTTTTATATTATTAACACACCCAACCAGTGGAATTACGGTAGAGAAAAGTGCCAACTAAAAAGGGTGATGATTTAAAGCTACATATTCATGTTCATATTGAACATGAATAAAATTAAAGGAAGAACAGAACAATCCTGAAATGTTTCAATGCTTGAAGTACTTAAAGAATTTAGCTATTCATTGGTTAGTACTTTTCCCTTTTAAATTGCAGTCTGACTGTCAATGGCTCCTTTCATTCATCCTCAGAAGTTATTATTAAGGCAATGTACTTCAAAGGCATCTACAACCCCTTCTCCACAGGAAATAGGAGGCCTAATTATTTTAGTTTGCTTTGTTATATTTTATAAAGCGATGGTAAGGTACTTCTTAAATGTTTCATTAAACCTAGATAGGGGGAATTCTATAATTCCAGGGAATCATATATTTGAAATTATTCTGAGTTGGTTTATTTTATTCCTTTTCAAGGAAGTACCATTCCTCCTAGAAAAGAATATCTTTCTCAGCTGAGATCCAAGCTTAACTGGTATTCTACTTTTTGGTGGTATTAAACTCTTAATTAAAATCCATGCCCTGGTCTCTATTATCCAAAAGCATTGGTCTGACCACTCTTCAAATACCTGAGCTTTGCATATGTGACATTATAACTGTACATGCTAACTTCCCTTTTCGTTGCTATACTACAGCATTCTTTCGTTTTTAGTTTCTTAAATTCAAGACCAAAAGTACTGAGGATGTGATCTCTCTCATGCTTTAAAATTAAGGTAGGAAGTCACCAAATTAACTCTAAACATGAAACTAGATCATAAAAACAATGAAAACAAAAAAGAACTACATATTTCTTATAGATTTGTAGGTTGCTACAGGATTATTTTAAGTTAAGCACTTTATGACAGAATTCAGCATCATGTTTCAAATCAGTCAGGCACATGGCTACTGTCAGTATTAAGTTATATGAACTTCTCTGGACAAGTAAACTTTTAGATCTATAGAAGTTGTAAAATCCATGATGATCAGTAAATCCAAGCTCCTAAAAAGCACAAACCATTATGATCCCCTAAGTTCTTGCTTGCTTGAACTTCAGCATACATTGTTTAGAAAGGTCTGCAGTTTTCCAAGTTTGTCAACCCAAAACATCCTTTCCATTATCCTACAGGGGACTTACATTAAACTACCATGCTACAAGTATTAGACATTCACTTACTTTTTAATATTTTAACACAACATTCTCTTCCTTACAGTCTTCTGAAATTCTACCAAAAGGGTTACTAAAAACTAAGACTCCAAAATGCTCTTCTGCCACACACTTCTAAACACATTAAATCAGCCACCTGAATAGAACAACTTTTTGATATAAATGCAGCTGGTCAACAGTAGGAATTTTACACAACAAAGTCTCAAGCCTTTCAAAAGTTCAGGCCAGTTTTCAAACTGCTGACAGTCACCTGTGCAGATCCTGAGCTCAAATACACATCATCCAAGCTTTGGAATGAAAGGTGAGTCACTACAAGATGAATGTTTCAAAAATTTGATTAAATCCATTATTAAAAAAATTAAAATTAATCCTGGGAAAACAGTGATGGATCTTTCAAGCCTATGTCCAGGGGTCTGGCTTTTCTAAAAGACTCTGAAGTTCTAATTCACATCAGTTCTAGGGGAAAAAAAGAAAAAAACAGAAGCAGAGAGGAAGGTGAAGGAGCATGGAAAAACAATCTGCAGTTTGGAAAGGGAATAGATTGTCTAATACACTTGTCAGAGAGTTTCTCAGAGTAGGTTTAGCCATGCGTTTGAGCTTGGATCTGAAGTACACTTTTGAAGGCAATTTGTGATGGTCCCCACAGACTGTACTTCAGTATACATTGTGGAGCAGACTTGGAGATCACCTAACAGATTTCTTCAAAACAACCATCAGAATTGGCAGAAGAGAGGTTTTGAGCTAAGAAATGCAGGTGAATAGCTGCAAAATAGATAAAACTAACATAACAGCAAAATCCTAAAAGAAAAAGAAACAATTGTAATGACAGAAAAAACAAAACATTATTCAACAAAACCCAAACATAGAGTATCCTTTTCCTTCCCAAAGGTTCAAATAAAACCCAACCCAAGCCAACCCAATCCAAACAAACGGAAAAAACCCCAAAAATCCAAACCCAAGAAAAAACCCTAAAACCACCAAAATAATTCTTTGTACTATGTTATTTAATTCTGGACAATTTGGAAATCTAAGTAACAATCATAGTTCAGCTAACCAAGCAAGTTGAGAAGCCAAATACAGATTTATTTTACAACTTATATGAGTAACACCAAGAAGACAAATATTTCGAGGCCTCATACAGGAAACCAGAATATTACACTGGAAAGCAAATGAAAAAAATATCAGCAAACAGAGATGTTCAAGGTGCAATAAAGAAGAGCCAACAAGCTCAAAATCAATTACCATACCTGCTGCAAAGAGCTATGCCACCAAAAAACATTTAAGGAAAATAAGCAAGAGAGAGTTTGCTGGTTCCCCACAACAGCAGGACAGCAGCACCTGAGTGACTACAAAAGAGAGCAGCCAAAGGCTGCCAAGCAGCAATGCCATCTCCCTTGCCTCCCAGCCATGGCAACTGCCATCCCCACACATCTCCCTTGTCCCAGAGAGGCTGGCCTCTGTATCATCACAGTCCAGGTTTTCTTCACCTCAGCCTCATTTATGCATAATAGAAAATGAAGCTGTGGCTCTCTTTTCACCGTTTTTCCCGGAGGAATCTGAACTCCACAAAATAACAGACTTAAAGAAACATGCAGACAACCTGGCTTTGTTCTCACCTGTCCTCACCCCACAGATAACTCCTTTGGTCATACACTGGGCAATTCCTGCAATGCATGTACATGTGTGGGGGAAGGTGGGTCCCTTCTGTGAGAGCTCAGCTGGCAGCAGGGACAGCAGAAGTCCATGTCCGGACAAGACTTGCAGCACACACCAGCCGGTGCTGGGGCTTTGCCAACCACAGACCTAAGCATTTGGAGAGTGGTATTGAAGGACCATCTGCAAGCACATTAGCTTCCCTAGATTTCCTACCAAGCTGGGGGGGCTTGTTAGGTTTTTACCAATAAATCACACTTTTTACCATTTTGGTCCCAAGGCCTGCATTTCTCCTGTCACCTCACCAAAAGACCCTGCCCAGAGTCACAGGCAGTTGCAATGGTCTCCTCTGCCAAATCCCAAAATCCTCTACTCTGCAACCCCTAAGCAAATCTAGGGCTACCCAGAGCTCTTCAGCTGTCCCCTGCCATACCTGATTTAGGCTCTAAGCTTCACAGTACAAACACTTGTCAAATCTGAGTCATAATTTAAGAAGAAACTACCTCACTTTTCCCTCCTGAGCTGCAGCTGCTCTATCTGAGCTGTTGTGTCAAGATGGGGTGCAGGGCCTGCTCCAGGAAAGAAGAGGTAGAAGAGTCAGAAATGAAGGAGTAATGTTGAGCGTGAAAAAAGCTGAGGAAGCCTCAAGCAAGGAGAGTGGCTTTATATTATGTCCTTGTTTCTCACCATTCAACTCTATTCTAACTGGCAATACATTAATTTTCCCCAAATCAAACCTTTGCCCATGACAGCAACTGGAAATCCCCCTCTTTAGGTCAATTTACCAGCCTTTCCATATTATTTTCTTCCTAATATCCTGTTGAGGAGGAGGAGTGAGAGAGAGGCAGGGAGATGGCAGCCAGGCAAGGTCAATCTGCCACAAGTACAATGAAATAAAATAGTAATTATGAAAACAGTATTGACATATATTTAACTCACTTTCATTTAATGCAAATATGGGGGAAACTGACTTAACATTAGTAGATAAAAAGATTTACCCCAGGAGGGTTTGTGGTCATCTTTTTTCCCTTTGTCTCCCTGGGGCAGGTGCCATCTTGGAAGGGGTATTTCCACCATTTCAGGTTTTCCTTTGTTCTGGGAAGTTTGTGAGACTTAGCAATTCTGTATCACATGATTATTTACTGTAATTTTTTTTGCCTGTAGCAGTTTTGCTTGTTAGTAAATGCTACTTTTTGACTTTTATCAATCTACTTGTTTTTCCCCTAATAGGTGGAAAAGAACTGCTTGAAACTAAGGGGAGGTCATTTTAAAGTGGCCACCCCTTTAAATTGTCTTAAACCAAGACAGACACACATGTTGTTGGTCTTCTCAATCCTCCAACTGTCTTGGCACTGAAAAGCCCATTTTACAGACCAATCTCCAACAATAAATCAAAAAACCCTCTGAAATCACATTGCCTGGCTTATTATACAACAATAACATCGGCGATTTATATCCTCAAAATTCTTATCTACACTCTTTTCTATTTTACTTAGTGCTGTCTTAAATAAAATGTAAATGAAGAGCCCTTTGCTTAGACTTTGTAGACTTTCAGTTCTAATGACAGTTTCTGTCACAAGACACTCAAACATTAAGAGTGACTCCTTTCTACCGAATGTATGAATATGAAATAAGCAAAACCATTACGCCTTCAATAAATAATATATTCAAAAATAGCACAGACAAGCCACCACAGACTCTTGTGGTTCTTGCAAGTTTCATGATCACAGCTATGGAGGATACTTTGCATTTTTTAAAATGAAGTTTCTCTGCCTTTTTTTTAATGTAGCAGTGATCTTTACTATTCCCAAAATGCAGCATGATCTTTAGTACTCCCAAAATCTTTTAGAGCTGCTCTGCAGTACTTGTTACCTACAGCTGCCGTGGAGGACAAGGTATTACCTCAACAGATATAGAAAAACAAGTCTAATTCTACCTTAATAGAATTACAATGAAATCCAAAGTTAGAATTAACTTTCAGAATTCAAAATTAAATAATTTTGAGCCCACATTTATTTTATCCTTTTCTTCTACGAGATTTGCAATGTTTCATATCACTTAAGGAAACTGTTGAACTGTAATGCAGACATTACACTGTCCTAAAAATAGACACGATAGAGAATATAATACTACTAACAATACAATATATAATAATTAAATTATTAATTATAGCAGTTGTTACATTATTTATTATAATATTAATCCTTATATAATATTAATTTTATTTAATATATATTTATATAATTTAATGACTATAATAATGTAACACTTACTGCTTTTTACTGATTGGATTTTTAAAAAATAAACTGTATTACTGAGAACACCTGGCTGCATCACTAATAATATTACAGATATTATTTCTGTACCAAGAGGATAACACTGATAAAACTAACAGCTTAGTCTGATGCTAACACACTCACTACTGACTAAAAGTTTCTTGACATCCTCTAGAGTTAGGCAGAGAATTCCACGTAAGTCCAAAATCCCAGCTTTAGTTCTGCTTTTCTTGTCAGGAAAATCACACTATAGAAAATGCTAAGCTGCTGTGTGAATTCAACAATTCTCAGTTAAACTAAAATCAACAATTTCTCAGTTAAACTAAATAATGTATTATATCTGACTTGGGTCGTAAAAAATACCTTTTTTAAACAAACCAATTTACAGTTTGAAAAGGCCAACTAGTTTATTAACAATTATTTCCATGTAAGTTGTTAGGAGATAACTGGAGTGTCTTTTCATTAACAGGATAAGGAATCACTGCTGCAACTTGCAAATCATTGATATATTCATGGAACTGGAATAAACTAACAACTTCCTTGACTAAAATGGCTCTTATTCCAATATGTGGTATCTGGTCCACTGAGGTTAAGTCAGTACACTAAATTTTCAGAAATAATGTTACACAGTTTGCCAGGGGAAATCAGCTTCCCCTTCAAATCTATTCCTAAATAGTTCAATGATTCTGCATTTCATTAAATAACAAAAGGGAATTATTTTGTGATTATGCATTAATTCAGAAAAAGGAAAATCAAGAAACAGATCCAACAAACCAAAGCACTTTCTAAAAGCTTCAGCTGGTAAAATATAGTTACCAGCACACCTCAGAGTAGCATGTCAGTAACTCTTGCTCTTACAGATCCAGGCACAGGATTCTGTCTGCAAATGTATCATTACAGAAATGAGTCTCAAGCCTCTGCAACCCAAGCAGATGAACAAAAAAAGAAAAGAAAAGAAAAAAAAGCAGAAAAAAAACCCCAACCAAAAAGCCACAGGAACCACCCAATTAGATCTACATTCATCCCTACCCTTGCATGTTGGCAATTTGCAGATTCCACATAATTTCCTAGCAAATTGAATAGAAGGACTTCAGTAAGAAATGGATGGTGTGTGAAGGAAATGTTAAGAAGTGAATGCAGAGTCTACTCCCTCCCTTACAATAGCTTAGGCCCTAGTAAGGATCCATGACAGCCCACAGCGAAAGCGTGAAAAACAGAGTATCCTGCTGCTCTGGCATGTGCTCCAGCACACACTAAGAACACCGTCATGAAGAATTGGATATAGGTAGAGATCTAAAAGAGAAAAATCCTCTGCAGTAATTGAAAAATGTAAACCAAATCCATGCATGCTATGATGGTAATAATGCACGAATTTTCAACGGCCAAGCCATGCAGTCTAAAGCAATCCTGTTGATAATACTGCATAAGGCTTAGGTTGCTCACAGAACAATATAAATTATGAAATCTGAGTATGGATGTAGCAAAACTGGGACCAATGACAAAAAGGCAATTATGAGGTGGCTGTTTTCTTCTGAAAAGTTTTGGCAGAAACAAGGAGGTATAAGGTGAATGAAAGGCTCAGCTCCAACTCGGAAAAAAACAGAGACTAATCTAGCAAGTAAAGAAAAAAATGTCAAATTAAGGGGAGAAAATGGAAGGTAGGTCTTCCACCGGCAACTGTGTGGATGCCTCTAGATGGTAGTCATGATGACATGTGGATTTAAGTCCACAAGGAGGATGGGAGAAACCCTTTGGATTAAATGCTGGACTCTTAATCAGGTTTTTGTTCTTAACATTGTCTATCCAAATTTTAATGGGTTTTGGGGGTTGGGAGGAGGAGCGTACCTGTGGAGGCAAGAAATGGATTTACACCTCTGAACACAGAAAACTGTAATTTAGAAGTAATTGCATATGCGATTCCTCAAAATCTGCACTCTGTATCATTATAGAACTGTAACCTGTATACTTGATTCCACAGATTATAGATTATTTTGCATAGACTACTTGGCTGTTCTATCTGTTTACTCTTTGAGTGTTCATTAATCAATAAATATCTTAATAGCACGCACCAGATAAGTCTGAAGTCTCCATTCTGAAGAAGGGAGTGTCAAATCTTGGCAGCAACAGAACACTATTCACACAACAATTCTACTACTGTTCTTCTACTACATATGAGTGAGGCTGTGTGAAAAAATCCAAGGGTCATAAAGCAGCAGTAGCCTCACTTTCCTCAGATTGGCCAGTCCAATGGGACCTATTTTTCTCTAACAATGTAGTATTAAACCAAACAAACCTAATACACAGGCAGTGCACTGCTCTCTTACCAAGATAAATCAAAATCAGATTGACTCATATTACGATGGATTAAAAACTATTAAGTAAAAAACATACTAAAAAGTAGGGAGCAATGTAAGAATCTCATTTTCTCCATTAAGACTAAAAAATAAATAAGTAGCTGCAATGCTTAAGTGATTTCTATTATAAAGTTTGTGCCACTGCTTCAAGTTTGTAAAGTTTTGATTGTTTTCATAATAAGGTAGTAAAAACAAGACTATAGATGGCAGACAGAAATTCTAGATTTCTATCTAATTGTTTCCTTCCTGACAGTGGACAAATCACATAAAAATCTCTCCTTTAGTGCAAAGAGCATGACTCAGAAACTTACCAGGCTACTAGACTGAAATGAAAATTAATAAGTGCTTATCTATAGTAAATTCTGAAAATGAAAAGGACAATTTGAATCAGCAAGGAATTCTAAAACAACACAGGACTGGCAACATGAAATACAGTGGGAAGAGGAAGAGACAGTTCTTTGAAATATAGTTTCTTTAAGCATAGGGAACAGTTACTCTCTATTTCCTTCATCTATTTTATTTTTGTAGCAGTGGAAAAAAAAAACTTAAAACAAGGTCAGTCTCCTTAAAACACTGAATTTATAAATACAGAAACTATGTCATCCTGAAACAGATCTCCTGAAGATAACAAGCTGGGAGAATTTCTGAGAAATGTGTACTTAGTAAATAAATGCACACAACAGCAGTAACTAAATTAAACACATCTCTCAAGCATGTTTATTATATGTGATGTGAATTTTTCATTTTGAGTTAAATCAGGCACACTGCAGCAGACAGATTTAAGTATATATAGATTATTTATATAACTATAAAATGCATTATTAAATACTCAGCACCCTAAGGAAATGCAGGAAGTTAGGAATAGAATTTTTTGTCTTTAAATCAAGCTGGGTAGCACTTGAAATAAGGTATGCTTGTAAAATGTCACTAATGGAGGGAGTGAGTTGAGTTACTCTTTGTGATGCAAGACCAAAATGTCCTCCAAGTATTAAATAGTTGGTGGCCAAGCTGAGCAATGCACTTCTATGTTTAAAATTGATGCTAAGTTTTTCAGTAAAAGTAAAGAAATTCTCAGTTTGTATGTTTAGGACTGCTTGGGCAGTTCTATTTGCTGCAGTCTTGCTGAAGCAAATGGGCATCAGGAAAACGTCATGTTCCTTGTAAATCTTTCTACATATTACAGGAAGCACATTGAATGGCAGAGGTCAATCCAGCAGTTTCACAGTCCAGTTGTTCCACTCACTGCAGGACAGATCCAGACTCTTTTGAGAAGGATCACAGACCAAAACACAGACTGGTACCTTTAATCCATGTATTCTGTTAATCTAATCTTGGAACTACTTTGCAAGGAAAAC